>NW_017805583.1:221456-279677 GCF_001891065.2 Hippocampus comes
ATGTGTGATGGTCTGCCTACTTGTGATTGTGTTGTATCTCTTAACTAGATGTGTTTGAAGACTGGCATGGAGCAAATCTGCTGCTCTCTCTTTTTTTAATCAAACTACCGGTATTCTTACACAAATGGAAAATTAAATAAAAATGTTGAGAGTGATTGTGAGATGATTCTTTTTAATGTCTGAAATAATTTGGTTCACTTGTGTGAATGCTTCAGACTTTGAGGATGACATGGAAGATGGTAGCAAAACTTTGAAGACCTTAAAGTCGTACAATTAGTAAAGTAACCACAAATTTCAAGAAGAAAAAAAACAAAACCCGAACCATCGAAGCAGATGGGTGACATCATTTGTCAGCAAATCTTGTCACTGTTCACATCCACTTGTGTTTGTTTTTTTCTTGGTTTTGTAATGTCACAGAAGGAAGTGTTCATGATAGAGTTACCAATGGTGCACATGCCTCTGTCCTTGCAGTGCAAAACAATGAGGATAAATCAACAGTAAGCGGTCATTAATAATAAAAAGAGGCTGCGTTCCGTCGTCATGTGAAAAGACTCACCTCAGAGGACTTTTCAGGCGCAACTATTGTAGAAATTATCTATTCTCCACAGAAACTGTCAGCTTCTGAACCGAATGTTTTGGATTCTGGGAAAAGCAGACTGAGACAAAGTGCGATCAAAATGTTTATTCCAGAAAAGCGCACCGACAAAGTACAAATGGAAATTGCTGTTCACAAGGGGCCAGGAGCAAAACAGTGCATAAAACAAAAAGCGCTTGCAAAGGCAAGGTACAAGAGAACACCAACAATACACAAATGAAATATGAAAAGTCGCAAAACCAAAGATCAAGATTGATAAAAGGAATAATGACAATACAAAGTTCTATGACAAAACGAGAGCGACTCTGAAAGATAGGGAGGTTTAGAATACAAACAAATGTCATCATATGACTACCACCTGCACTTCTCAAACAGCCGCGTTTGCTGCACTGTGAAATCGCTTCATCTATAAGTGTCTGCATTTACGTCTCCTTGGAGGGCAAAACATGAGAAATTCTCCCAGGCTCAATAAATGCTACCACTGAAGGTATTCTGATTAGAGTCTGGGGGCTCAGGAAGGGATTTGATGCTCATTTTTCACAAACAATTTTACCATCTTTTTTTTTTTCCTTCAAAGACAGTTGGCATTAGATTAGGGCCATTTTAAGAGAGGCATGGCTGCTAGCCAATTGTGCAACTTGAAGGGCAAATGCCCCTCTGAATTTATCAACTTATAGCTCCAGTGAGCTGCGAGGGATGGTGATAACCTTAAGATACCCCGCTGAGGATGGTTTTTACCGTCATTACATGTTGCAGGCTTGTTCCAGGGCAAACTGCATCCTGTCAGACTGAGCATCATCTTTGTCCCACTCACAACATCTGTACAATTTGCTACTGGCAGTTCATATATGCACTGATGGTACTGTATATATGCAACATTGTGGTTATGTTCTTGTGTGTGTGTGTGTGTGTGTGTGTGTGTGTGTGTGTGTGTGTGTGTGTGTGTGTGTGTTTCCTGCTAATAGGGACAGAACAGTGATTCAATGATATGGTTTATTATTTTTTTTTAAAAATAATTTTTACATACAGTATTTGGTGTGTAATTGCTCTGCATCCTACCGTGGTTAACACATGTCATCAGGGTGCCCCATGGAAACTATTGAAATAATCAGTAAAGAAATATAATAATAATAATAATAATAATAGTAAAAACAACAACATAGCAATGCAGTCACAACTTTCATGACACACTGCCCGCAGAAGAAGTATCTCAACAAAAGCAAAATATGACAAAGAAAACAATAACAAACCTAATTCCTTTTCTTCACTGCTGCTGTGTGCCTGTTGACAAAATTTTCCATATCTGTTTTAACGCGATTTGTGCATCTTGACTCACCTTTGGCGAGACAGTCCTGGATAACATCTTGGCAAGCATATCCTTGACCAGTTCACTGTATCCTTCTAACCCAGGCACGAACTACGTCAACATGACATTACAAAGTGTGGCATTTGAGACACCATACATGAAGTAATGGTGGTTCAACAGTGATCTAATTTGGGCAGATTTGAGCAAAATTATATTTTAAAAGATGAGGAAAGAAAGGATCCTGTGCAGTTAAATGATAAACAAACAAAAGAATCATGAGAAGATTGTTTTGCATGACACATATATCATTTTGGAGATGTAAAAAAAAGTGAATTGAAATATTCATATGTTCATATTCTACACTTATTTGCATTTAATATGATATATGGACGTACCTCAAAAACTGACAAAATTACAACAATCTTATTGTTGCCAGGTTGAAATGCCTAGTTTTGAGAAAAAAAAAATTAAGTTTTGGTGCGTGCATCTTCAAAAAAAAAAAATACATTGCAACCAGTACCTTTGAAAAAAGGTATTGCAGGAACTATTGAAAAACCACTGGAAAGTAAATTCCAATAGGATATCGTACGAGAGTTTAACCCTGTAAAGGCTGAGGAAGTTTGACTTCTCAACAAGTGAAATAAGCCAAAGTAGTGATTTCCCCTCAACCAAAATGCTAATTTCAACACTCCATGAAGTTCACAAATAATTTCATCAGACATCATCTGACTGGTGAATTAGAGCTCTTTAGTGCATATCGCCGCCTGCTGATCAGGAACCGCAAAGAGACTTGGCATGGCAGATTATTGACTGTAAATCAAAGACCAGATGGGCCAAAGTAAGGACCGAAGCCTTTGTACTAATGGAAGAGGAACACCATGACTGATAACTGCATAATGACAATAATATCACCACAGATAAAAATATGACATACCGTAGTTATGGTGGTGTTACTCTTTTATCATCATTTAATGTGACCATGATAATCCTCCAATATAGCTGAAACACCAAAACACCAATGAACAGTTTGGACTGAAAAGGTCACGCATTAAATGAAGAAAAAAGCAGTTGTATGCCAAGGTCATAAACAGCAGGGCTGTAAAGAGACCACATCGTATCAAATCAAGTTTCCAAGCATTTCGACATGTATTTTTCAAGATTAAATTCTCGAGTTGAAAAAAATGCTCCTGAACACACTTTTATTTTAACTGAATAACCAAAGCTTTTGAGCAGTGTTGCCACAGTAAAGTTCAATAGCATGGTCTTCTTCAGGTTATTTTTTTCCCCCCAGAGAGTGAGTGGACCTGTGCAGTTGTGAAACGAAGCAACACAGGGGTCAGAAAGTTACAACAATCAATGATCCATCCATCCACCCATCCATTCTATGACGCTACTCCGAGGTCCGGTTGCGGAGGCAAGAGCTTCAACAGGGAAGAATCTGTGTGATGTAGACAAACTCACAACAATGACGATGAGTACAGAATGAAGAAGGATGGAGACATTTTTGTGGACTTGAATTGTGTGGAGATTTTGTTGGAAAAGCCAAATAATTCTCAGGAGTTCCCAAAGCAAAAATCAAACACTAATCCATCAATGTTGTCAATGTTGGAGGTGTTCGCGTAAGTTTGGACAAGAGGTAGAAAAAAAAAAAAAAAAAAGCATCATAATTTCAGAAAGATGCAAATGTGGTGTATCCACACAAGATTTGCTGGAATCTCTCAATGCAGTTTATAAATAGGTATTGTGTGATATGTGTGGTTTTGTGCAATTTTATAAGACTATGTCTCATATACCGTATTTTCTGCACCATACGGCATTTCGGAGTGTTAGGTGCACCTTCAGTGAATGGCCTATTTTCAAATTGTTTTCATAGATAGGGTGCACCGCATTATAAGGCGCACAGAATAGAAGCTACAATAGTAGCAGTGGTTGTGTTATGCATCCACTAGATGGAGCTACACTAAAGGGAATACAATACAATACAGCTTTATTTAATAGTGATTTCACAACCGCTGCATCTGGAACAAAGCGCTTTACATAACTGTTAAAATACTATGTCCAAGAAATCAGAATATTGATCCATAGATAAGGCGCATCGGATTATAAGGTGCACTGTCAGCTTTTGAGAAAAATGAATGCTTTTAGGTGCGCCTTATAGAGCGGAAAATATCGTAATTAACTGCCATTACTCCCTTCCACACGAATTTCAAGGCTTTAAGGGCTCTGTTTTGTTTTGGGGTTTTTTTTTTTTAAGATTAAAAAAAATGATCATAGAAATTAGTAATTTTGCTTCAAATGTCTCTTTTCTTGAAATGATTAAATATCTGAAATAACACTTGTCAAGAAAAGAAATGAATCTTTTGGAGGAAACTACAATATAAAGCAAGTTAAATCAGTACAGTGATTCAATTCACAATATACAGTAATAAACCTTGGAGAGTTCTGGAACCAATGGATAATTTCCACCTTTCCATGGCCTGTGGACTGTAGTGTCAAATGCAATCAAGTGTCAAAACGTGTGTGTGTGTGTGTGTGTGTGCGCGCGCGCGCACACACATGTATTCTATCCTGGCACTCAAGAGCCACACTCCTCGCTCACTACACTGCACCGAACAACAAACGGAACCGACCACTGAGGTGAGAACCAATTTTTGACACCCAGTAGGTGACATTGTGTGCCTTATGGCAACGTCCATTAAGCCCATTCCATTTGCATCATTATTCCTTACAGAATTTGAAGAGATCGGCAGACAGACATACAGAGATTTGTACTCCCAGAGCTTTATTGTTGCTGCTCATTACAGTCAGAATGCTTTGCATAATAATGCAGAGTGCCAGTCAGCTTATAAATAAGAAGAGCCAGTGCCTTATAAACAGATTGTTGCAACTACACCACAATACTGAAAAAGTGAACACAATATATTTTTAAAATGTTCCTTCGGATTAGTTTTGTTTTTTCCATGTGCTTGCTAATGACGTGACATCTCTTTGCAGTGCCTCGCCGTGGCAGACAGCAGTCCCTCAGTAATTAAGTGCAAATGCTAAGAGAGAAAGCGAGTGAGCAAAAGAGGAAGAAAACGAGAACAGAGGAGGCTCAGCTGGTTCCTTGAACACGAAAATAGGTCTAATTAACAGCATTGACTTCACACATGAGATTGACTCAAAGGGGAGTGCATTTCAGGCAATTACTCATACAGCAGAATACCATTTAAAGACAATTCATTTGGAGACTTCTCCCAATTTAATACCCTTTCGTCCTGGGCTGATTTAAAAAGAAAATAGATGTCCTACATTAAAAAAAAAAAACTTCACGTGTTTCACATCGTTTCTCTAAGTGTGACATCATCTCCTGATGTGAAACTTTTGAGATTGCGGTTTCTAGTTCAAAATGAATTATTTAAACGTAAAAACAATATTAAAAATTACATTGACTGTTCAGCGATTGTATTTTGTCTAAACAGGCCATACTCCCGTTTTGTTTCAGATTTCTACCAAGTTCATTCAAAAATGTCACCACGGAGTGTTACCAATGTGTATGGATATCCACTTTGTCAGCAAGTTTGTCTGACAAGAGATAAACACCCTCCATTGTCCAAATCCCCCTTTTACAGTTGTAATAAATAGCTACTCAGCGTCCCACCAAAGAGTAATATCAATTCAGCCTTTGCTGTCTGTCCATGACATCCTTTCTGTGTTTACAAGTATATTCCAATTTTCTTTCCTTTTATTCTCCTGAATTTCTCCACACAGCTGTATTTCCTCGCATTTTAACCCTATCTTCCCTGAGTGCAGAACATCCATGTCACCTTTCCCCTCTCTTTCCATCACCTCTCCACCCCTATAGCCCCCCCACCGTCCCACTTCACCCCCCCAACCCCAAGCCAACATTATTCTAGCAGAAGAAGCGGTGAGGGTTAAAAGGCGACTGCGGCCTAGTCTTCGAGGAATTAAAAGGAAAGAGCTCGGAGAAGCGGGGGGATAAAGACGGGGCCTGTTTAAAATTCTGACACCTCTCTGCTATAAAGTAGAATTTCTGAGCCACTTGGGGCACAGGGAGGGGGAAAGAGACTTAAGCAGATGCAGAGGGTAAATGCAAGGCTTTGTTATTTCTGACAAGCACACAGAATGGAAATGTCATTAACCGACTGCAAATATTCAAACTCCATCGCTCACCCTCTGATGGAGGTTTTTACCATGTTGTTTTGTCTTTAGGCATAAGCGTAGATGATCCACATTGTGCACAGGGAAGAAATTCTTTGAGTCTTATATCAATAATTCAGGCATATACGGTAGGTAGAAAAAAAATGTAAAGCCTTCCCACTTCGAATTATTCATCTCCACGCTTGTCGTAAGTTTGAGCCTTTTACACTTACAGAACTTTTAAATGGGAGCAGTGTCTTACATGGGGGTTGGCGTTAAAAGTTGAATCATAAGTGAAAGCTCCAGTCAAGTGCCTCAGCCATTCTGGTAACCCTGAGGGAGCTCATCTTCAACATGCAGAATTTTCACTGGCTTCATAAGCAGTCATTACGCCATTTCAGCAGGAGTGACACGTTTGACACGGCTCACCTGTTTCCCGGTTTCGTCACGTGACTTCCGCAATGCAAGTCGATGGCTCTTTGATCTCAATTTCTGTCGACAGCAAGTGGCAGGTCAAAATGGCTGCTCTCTTTCATCGATGAAGAGAAGTAAATTAATCAGATTCGTTTTTATTCCATCAACATTCATCAGAATACGCCATTTAGGCTAGTGGGGGACAAAGCATATAAGACTATGTTTACACAGCAGCTCAGTTCCATTTTTTTTTTTTTTTTTTTGCTCCGTGTAAACCGATCTGATTATTTCATGCAGTGTGAATGGTACAATTTAGATTTTTTTTTCAAATCCAACGTGGGCCTCTTTCGTATGTGAGGTGAATATGTATGTGGTCATCTGCACTATGAACACTCATCCGTAAACATCCAACCGATACGTCATCAAAATCCCAATTTGCCCTCCAGGCGGGCAGGGCCAAGTGCTTAGGAGGGAGATTACTGAAAATGTTCTGCAGATCTGAAGAGTTCTTTCCAGGAACAATGTTGACTTTAGTGTTGAATTTAATCCCACTTGAAACATAAAACAAAGTATGTTTTTTTTTTTTTTTTTAATGACTTCCTCTTCTACTGAAGAAAGATCTTTGCATGTTTTTTTTCTTTCCAATTTATGTTAACAGTTCTGGAGGCCTTGCACTCCACTGTGGGTTCACGATACAAGTTCCTGTTTTGTTTTTATCCCGTAACTATGACTGTCACTTGAAATATAATCCAAGAAATACGAGCAAAAGACTAATAGAAGCACACAAAATAAAGGTGGGGAAAAAACAAAACAAAAAAAACATACTGTACGTACAAACCTACATGTAGTTGCAAACTGAACAGACTATTGCAAAATCCCCTGCACAGAGAGAAAAGCAATTGGAAGTAGATACTGTACACACAATAAACCAGGAACAAAAGAGGCAACCTGAGCAGATGACAACATTTTCAGCCAACATCTTCAAGGACAAATAGAATAGTGCTGGCAGCCACAGAGCACCTGAGGGCAGCCAGCAGAATCACTCTCCACCACCAACAACATATATTTGTCATTTAGCCTGTGGCAATTCGGTTCCCCTGAGACATTTGGAATGCCTCATCAAATGATGCCGATGTTCCCTATCGCAGGCTTTGTGCTGTGTCCAAAAGCTGCAAGGCACATTCATCTTTGGAATAACCCAATCCCGCTTTCACTTCCTCCCCCTGTGGCTATGTTGGGTGGCGTGCCGATGTAGGTTATTTGTCTCCTCATGCTGAACGCACAGGGTAAATGTATATGGGCTGCTGTTGATTCAAGAAATGTATTTTTGGGGTTAAAATATTTAATTTTATAAGTAAAAATGAAGAGGTTGGAGACATCGTATGAAACAAAAGATAAAAAAAAAAAACACTCCAAAAAATAACTCTGCCTTCAGATGGTCATCAACCAACACAATTCGAGACAAATCGAGTCATTGCTGGTCCATTCAAAGTCCTATATATGAACTGTACACTCAGCAGCTACGTAAGTGTGCTGTGCATGCAGCTCATTACAAAAAATGGAAATGCGATGAACATCAGTAGCATGCATGGCTTCTTTTATGGAGCCTTTCACGGTTAAATTGGTGACATTTGGCCTTTAATGGGCTTCATGAAAGCTCAAATTCATTCTAACTACTGAATGAGGACTTCTAATGAATGCCCAACCAGAAGAGAGCCGACAAGAGTGTCCGGTAGTCACTGAACTGAGACATCTGAGAAGACTACTAAGGTTGCCAAACAAGGACTTCCATATTTTCACCCTGCTTTTTTTAGAAGCATAGCTTCACACATGAAATGTGCAAATGTATACTGTATGCTCATAAATGGGCCATAAGTAAAGTAACATTTCAGGAGATGTGTGTAATCACAACAGATTTAAAATCTTGGTGGGACCCCAGTAGGTGTGGATATCACAATCCAATACTATCATAACTCTTGCCAGTTATAGAATAAAAATACAGCAATTGTAGTTTTCCTCATATTGTAGTTCGCTGACGTTTTTCTGATGAATTCTTTCCACATTCTTGCCGGTTCTGAATGCAGAGCCGCCTGAGGGATCGCGGGTCATGAGCGTTCACTGTTGGTTTTCGGACTTGCCACTTATGTGCAGAAATTTCTCCACATCCTCGGAATATTTTTATATTCCTACGTATATAATGAAATCTCGAAATTCCTTGCATTTGTACTTCGAGAAAAGTTGTTCTCAAACTGTTGGACATTTTGTTGACATTCTCGTTCACCACATTCTCATTTGGAAACAACTGAGCTATTCGGGATGCCCCTTTTACATGCAATCATGGCACTCGTCTTTTTTCCAAAGGACACATTCACCTGTGGAATGTTCTCAACAGGTGATTTTTTTTTTTAACATTCCTCAGTTTTTCAAGGCTTTTCTTGCGTGTCTCTCAGCTTTTTTTGGAATGCATTGCTGGCATCAAATTCAAAATGAAAAAATAAAAAAATAAAAATCCAGTCTTGTTGAACAATATCTATCCTGGCTTTGCAGTGTATTCTGTTTAATAAAGGTTGGACAGTATTTTCAAATCATTGGATTCAGTTTTACACAACATTGCAACTTTATTGGAATTGGGGTTTGTATATATGCATCTACTCCGTTTTGGCTGCATATAAACTGCTATTACAAGAAAAAGAAATGTCTCCCCCACACTGCAGCTGTTTTTGCAACTTTCGACTTTGCACGTAGCATGGAAATATCGATGTTTATGTCAATTTATCCTCATTAAAAAAAAAAAAAAATTCATTAAAGAACCAAAATAAAGGGCTCTATTTTTGAGATGGAGACTTGCACTACTATTAGACTGAACATAGACAACTTCAATCGTGTCCAATGAAAGCGGCTCCTCTCACTCCCTTGAAATGTGGCTCACTAGTCGCTTATTGACCGTTGACATGGTGCAGCGTGAACAACCACATTTTTCCACAGGAAGCAACTGATTTTGATGCACAGGGGGTCAAAGTATGCAAAGAATTTACTGTATATACGGAATTGCAAGCAGACCCCCGTGGATGGATGATGTAAACTTGGCATGGGAGAAGAAATATCTTCGCCATCAAGGGGACACTATGGTTTGTGTGCCCGGCCCCAAAACTGTTCTGGAATAATAAAAAAAATATATAGACTAACTATTAAGGTGGCGCAGTGGTCACTTCTCATGTCTTAATTTTCCAGCGCGGGTCTGTGGTATTGATCGACGAGCAACCTGATTGGACAGAGCGATTAATGACCTCAGATGAAAGAAGTAGTTATCTAAGGTCACATCTTCCTCCACCAGAGCTTCATCATCAGAACAGATAATAAAGGGGACAGGAGGATTGAACAAACAATGGACCCCCCCCCCCGTGTCACAAGAAAGTCGTGCAAGGGTAGATCTAAGGTAATTTTTGTAAAGAGCACGGTCTATCTCGCTCTGTCTGTTATCCATTCATTCTCTCACTCAGTCTACATCCTGATCTCCGTGTCCTGTATATTCATTCCCTTGCTTTACTCACCCCTCCTTTTTCTCCTGCTCAAGTCCTCAATTATTTTCAGAGTGCCAGGCAAGGCACCGCGGGGGCACAGGGGACCATTTGGACTTAGTACATTAAAGAATTCATGATTTGAAACCACCATAGCCCACCCTGACGACTTTATGATATGACTTTTCAGTGCCTGAAGCCCCTTCCTGTCCCCCCACCCTTTTCCACCAGACTGGCTTTCGTTCCCCCCTGACGACTGACATTGATCTATCCTTGAGTCTTTCAGCTCGGGGACTTCCACCCCGTAAACTTCTGACTCCTGACCATTAAAAGAAACAGAGCAGCTGATATTTATGAATCTGTCCGTAATGATTCCCTTGTCTGTTTCTTGTGTCACCATCTGTAAATTGGCCTGTTGGTATCGGGCACAAAGAGTCACATACAAGACAGCAAACGTCTGAAAAATAAATGGAATGCCTCAGCATAGAGAAAAAAAATCTATCACAAAAAAGTACAGTTATTATAGGAGAGGGAAAAGCATATTGTGTGCAGAGGACGTCAAATGTTTGCGGTGCTTTTTGTCTTTTATTCGTAATCAAAAATAATAGGAAGCAGGCCTCCACCAAGGGCTATCAATTTATTTAAATTACTTACCATGTTAAAAAAAATGTTCTGCAATATTTGCACACATTAATACAATTCAGACCAAAATTCATCACTCATTCCTTATGATATGGTGAAGGTGTGTGTTTGTGTGTGTGTGTGGGGGGGGGGGGCGGTAGAGAATGTCTTTTTTAAAATGTGGTTAATAGACAGAATAGCTAGATCAGCTCAGCCCGAAAATGTCAAAAGACGACACATTAAAAACAACAGTTGTACGTCAAAAATTAGTCCGTCTTTCTCAATCAAGGCATATGCAGTGTTTTCAATTTATTTGATATGAATGTTCAAGAAATCTGGTCACTACGTTGACAGTGTTTTCATGTCAGATGCAGAATAATGACATAAAAAAGCATACACAAATCCAGTGGAAGAAAATTGTACCAGTTCATGGTTAACAAACAAACAAACAAAAATTGGCCGCAAGTAGTTTTGGTGATATGTAAATAACAAAAGGGAAAAGATAAAGGTTTTATAGAAGTATTAATGTGCTCGAATATTAACTTCTCCATTGGTTCAGCATGACAACAGTTTCCACAAGTTCAGTGCAGTGCATGCCATTAATAAGGACAATCACACAGTTAGTCTTACATCAATGTCAGATAGGGTTAGTTGACTTTGATTTTAATATTTTCAAAACAGTATTTGACCTTTACAGCACAGTAAACAAGACGGCCAAATGTCTCCTACCCGCTAGAGCCAAAAAGTAGAACAGTATTTCCTGACCTAGCCCTTTGTTGCTACATCTTCATTTCTACAACCCTGATTAACACAATTTTGTAGATAAAGCAGATTTTTAACATCTGAACCGAGTTTCAAAATATAAGGGACCCGGAACAGGATGGAAAAAAACAGCACATGTACGTTTACCGCTCTGGACGTCCATCCATCCATCTTTCGATCCGCTTTATCCTCACAAGGGTTGCGGGGCGTGCTGGAGCCTATCCCGGCTGTCTTCGGGTAGTAGGCGGGGGACACCCTGAACCGGTTGCCAGCCAATCACAGGGCCCACAGAAGCGAACAAGCATCCGCGCTCACACTCACACCTAGGGACAATTTAGAGTGTTCAATCAGCCTGCAACGCATGTCTTTCAAATGTGGGAGGAAACCGGAGTATCGGGTGAAAACCCACACAGGCATGGGGAGAACATGCAAACTCCACACAGGGAGGCTGGAGCCAGAATTTAACTTTGCACCTCTGCACTGTGAGGTTGACGCACTAACCACTGGACCATCGGGCTGCCCCGCTCTGGGTGTGTATACAGTATTAGAAATTATGAACACAGCGCACCACATACATTGCAATGTCCCCACCAACAATCACGAGTCCTCCCAAACCAGATATATAGTGTAGTACCAACACATTGGCCTGAGAAAGGGATCATGGTGCCACGGGGTATCCAAATTGATGCAAAACACAAACGACAAGCGTGGCAATGGATCAAGAAATAAGAGGCTGGACTAACTTTGATCTTATGTCATAATTACACTGCGGTTGCAAACTCTTCTGGTTATTTTGACTGTGGTGAAAAACAATACCTGGCCCCACACAGCAGGGCTGATTGGAGAGGGGGGAAAAAAACACTCAACACACCTCACATCACAGAAGAACCGCTGAATATAATCTTTGGGGGGACATCCGTTATTCAGGCTTTTTCTGCCTCTATTGAAAGTGGGAGCGGTGCTCAAATTTGACGGGATTATCCGTATGCGTGTATACCCTGCTTGAGTCACAGCGCACGCCGTCTGCATCAGAATCCGATGATAATGTACTTGTGAAGTTGTTTTTATTATTGTAGTGAATGTTTGTGTATAAAATAGTTCTCGGTCATAAAAACAAAGCAATCACGATACACGTGAGAAGAGTTGATTACATACGGGTATTGAATCTGTTGCTTTCGTGCTCTGTTGTACTTCCACCATCTCTCTCTCATCCTTTTACAGTGTCTGATAGACCACAGCGTTGATTTGACTGGAGAAGTATAAACCATGGTTTTTTGATATGTCACAAACAAGGCGGGGAAAAGGAAATACACTTTACGCATGCGCATGTTTTATTTTCGTACGCAACTGAGGCTGCACACTTCTCTTAATAAGCAGCTTTATATGTGTGAACGCTCCACAAAATTGACACCGGTGCAAGATATATCACAACATAATACATCGGTGCAGCACCGATGCAAATGTGTGCCGTGTGAACATCCCTAATATGTGCTAACATTACATTTAGGCCAAATGCATCAGTCTGTGCTTCTCAAGCGAATATGACATCATCAGTTTTCTATTCAAAATACAGAACTTGTTTTCTTGTGCGAGGTCATTCCAGAGACATCAAATCAATGTATACCTTTCCACCTGCCATGGGAACAATAGGAGGAGACTTTAATTGAAACAAATATTTTGTACATTGAAATAATTTTGCAACCCTGACCCTGAGTGAATCACTGCGTGTATCATTCGTGGCACTGTGGAGCAGAGAGGCGAGCTAGCTGCCTTGCTCAAGGGCAACTGCTTCCCTCTGTCAAACTCTTTGTTCGCACACCGCATTGTTCGAAAGTAAACATTTTAATTTGAAATTTAACTTGTAAAGAGAACAATTGAAATCACGAGTGTGTTTCAAACAACATTTACAAACCTAAACTTAGTGCCGGTTTGGAAAATAAATACAACATACTAATCCAATTACATTTATTGTTACCGAAGATTTTGCAGTGCAAAATGCATGTACATGCCAGAGGGTAAGAAGTTCACACATTAAAGCAGTCAGACATTCAGCATTTACCTTTCCATTCAGCCCTTTGGGGCATCAAATTTAAATGCCTCCTTTCAGCAATGCCGTATATCCATGATTTGGTTAGGATGCAATGGTAATATAGTGACATCTTCTGGACAATTTTGGTACTTCCATTTCCATTAAAATCCCCATCCATGAAGATTGGCTGCAGGTTTGAGACATCTGGTTGCAAATAACATTGCTCCTGGGAGTCTTTGTCAACTGTCCAGCATGCTGTTTCTACTTCACTGTGACATTGTAAGGAAAAAGACATTGCTTGAACTGAAAAAAAATACGACCTGCAGTTCAACGCTGCGGTCAAAGACCACATGCCCTAGCCTAGCATGTCTCAAATGTAGGAGACATTCTTTCAAGGCTTTGCTGTAACGCCTCATTCAAAACAAGCTGTCCTCAATGTGGGCGGTGTGCTACTCTCAGTGTGAGTTCCCTAATGGCCATAATGGAGGACAAGACCATTTATTCTTCCAGGGGGTGAGGTACGTATCCAGCTACAATTAAGGAGAAAAAACATCCTGGTGCTTGTAGAGGGCAGTAATGTGACTCCGGGAATGATGGATGCTTAGGGAATGAGCTTCACAGACCAATGGGAGTATCTTATTATCTGAAGAAAGTGGGGGATCAGTCATTGAGGTAAATTAGAAGAAGGAAAGGAGGAGTAAGGAAAGAAGGAAATGGAAGGAGAAGAAGAGAAGGTTACTTGAGGGCGGGCGGAAACAGAGAGAACCAGCAGACCAACAGAAATGGCTGCAGCATATAAATCAAACACTCCAAATTTACTGAGATCATCATTTTTATCATATCTTCAAATTCCCCAAAGTATTGTTTTATGTCCTTTGTGCGCCTCGTCAAACTAAACATTTATCTTGCAAAAAAAAAAAAAAAAGGTTGAGTCGTTTTTACACATGACGCATCCACTTATTTCGGGTCACCCCTTATCTGACAGAATTATTTTTTCATGATTAGTATTGATTCTATACATGTGCTCACAGGTATTTGCATATTTACAGGAATGCATTTATCTAAAGGAGCTTACTGTATCACGCGAGGGTGCCTATAGCAAATAATGTGTCCCTAGAAACACATATATACACATTTTACATTTAGTGTTTGAAATATTGCCTCCAGCAGTGTGTATTGCCATTATTACACTCCTGGGGAGTGTGTCAGGCGGACGGTGTGGGTGGTCAGTAACAAGCAAATCTCAATTAGCCTGACAGGTGACAGTGCACTAAATATTATTATTGGAACCTATAGAGGAAAATCCACAACTTTGTGCGTGTGTGGGCGCGCGTGCATGCATGTATGCATGTGTTTGGTTATGCATGTCCCTTCTTGGCATGAAGAGTGGAACACACATGAATTTATTCTGCTGGACAGTAAATGCCAACGCGTTCCTTAATAGCGCCGATGGGCTCTGACAAATGAAAACATCACCTCACTTAAATGGCGTTTCATAGGAGTCAGCATAGTATCGTTCATGAACTTTTCAACTTGAATTGTTCTTATGATTATGTGTGGCGCTGACATTCTGAACTGCAATTGATTTGAATAGAACATGCGGATGGGTTATTGTGAGGCACATTATAAAGGACTGTGTAATCAAAATGCACTCTGGATTTCTCATCATGAAAAAATGATCGTGTCTTCACAAAGTCTGCTACGGGCTGGGACATGAACATTGAGAATGTTGTTAGACTTACAATATTTGACTGAACCTGGATATCTGAAAGTCGCTGATGGTGTCTCTAGACTCGCCTGACTTGTGTGCGGGCAGCGTGTGATCGGGTCCCACTCAGTAGCGATGTCAATGTGGGTGTAAATGGTTGTTTGTCTCTATATGTGCCCTGCAACTGACTGGCGACCAGTTCAGGGTGTAGTCTGCCTTTTGGCCGAAGTCAGCTGGTATGGGCTCCAACACCCTCCAATCATGTTCTGGAAAAGCAGTGTTGAAAATGGATGAATAGTCGATGTTATTACTCCACAGTTAAATGCTTGTAGTCGATTAATCGCCAATCCCGTGTTTTGGCCCATTTCGCCTTCCAATCAGTCTATTTACAAAGGACTCACTTGCCTGCTGCCGTTTCCGGACTACAACACTTTGAGAAGCAGCGAAACGTCCGGCCCAAAAGGCGACACGGTCTTCATAAGTCCGCATTGGTTGAAGAGTATGAAAATAAATTGCTTGCGTGTGTGTGAGAATACCAGTTAGCCTCACTCGCACTGGTTATTCCCTTTGCACTTTGCTTTAAAAGATTTGTCACAGTGGCAGTGGGACCACGGGACCGGCGCCAAAGAGCAAACATTTTGGAGGGAATTGAAACTCCATGTTTGTAACCATGTTATGTTCTTCGCTATGGAACATCGGTCGCTGCTCTCTTATTTGTGAGATAAATATGCTAATCCAGTGATTCGAGTCTTGCCAAGTTTATGTGACTGAGGGAGTAAAACTGCTTGCAGGTGTACCGGCTCTCCTTACCCAGAAGCAAATAACATTTGTTATCATCCAAATGCAACGGGATACTGAATGGCCTATCAGGGACACATGATTACTCATTTAGTTTGTTGGGGCAACCAGGAACCTACTCTATATTGCGTCCGTGAATTCTTTTGCCTGGGATTCTTTATTTTTATCGACAGTTTAATGAAGGGTGGGCGGATAGTTTGGACGTGATAGGCAATCGGTGGTAATAATTATAATTAGACATATGATTACAAATAAACAATAACTACAATGCTAAACATTGTTTAAACACACTATAAAAGTCCACATTGCTTATCCATCCATCTTCGTCAGAAGCTGAAGCGGAAAAGCCCAAATTCTCTCCAGCCACTTCATGTAACTTTTCCAGGGGGATCCTAAGGCATGAGAGACATCGGGCTCCATTTTTATAAACAGCGCATCTGCACTGGAGCACAAATATTGGTGGATCCTGATTTTTGTATCGGAGCATGGCTGATTGGTCTTCTCCAAGATGGATATGCCAGCATGCAGGAGGAGTGTTTTGAAGATGCGCCTGGTGGAGGAGTAATGTGGTGGCAGAAAGTCAAACATAACCTTGCGCCTGCTCAGAGCACGTCTAAGTGGCATGGTAGACAGCGGTTCTAATGTGATGTATTTCATTTATAAATATGTGACAGGCAGGCATCAATCCCAGTGAATCACTGTATTACCGTATATATTTTTGGGAGAAAATATAAGCAAGCATTGTTGTTAAAATGACTACTTCAGTCCTGAATGGCTGAATTGAAAATCGATGCTTTCCTTTAGCACTTTCCTGAAAAATGTCATATTTTTCCACTGTGTTTTTGTTCTTTTTCTTTGTCCTTTTTCAGTTTTCTCTCCGTCTTTGGGTGTTGCTGAATTCTATTGATATCGCTCTCGTGTTCAGCCACTGCCCTAATGTAACCCCCCCCCCCACACACACACACACACACACACACTCTACCACAGCTCCCAGCAGCCATGTTAGGGACTGACTCTACAGGGAAGGAAGCAATCTTAGATTTATTTTACCTCCAATTTCCAATTTGAGAGACCCCTGCTGCTGGAAGGAAGTGACTCTTTGGAAGGTCTGATCGAGTGGATCAGCAGTTAAATTAAAGTATGTCTCAAAAAATGGCAAAAACTCTGGGGCGTGCTATGTTTGTAAATACAGTAACAAGAGTGCTTGTGTTTTGTACAGTTGGGGACAACAATCCCTTTTGGCACTAAAATATACTCAATCTGAGAATAAGACTATGAGAGTTGTATCCTGCATCACTTTAAATCTTAGGAATTAATTCTTGCTTTACTGCATGAAACTATTTTGGTCTAGTGTATCTGACCTATTGCTAAATGTACCCCTCCCAATATGTTCAACATTATACCACTTCAAATGATCCCTGACTGCCATGCCATGTTTGCTCTATATGATTTATTTGGTTGTTAGTAACATAAACATAAGATCAAATTTTCAAAAATAATTTCCAATTTAATACATTTAGTGGAAACTTTTGTTGCGTGTATGCCACCATTGTCGCAATGCATTCTGGGTAGTGACATAAAATGGTTGCTGCCCTTTGCCGAGCAAAGCAAAACAAACGTGAACTGCTACCCACATCAGCAAAAATGAGTTAAAATGCCACACTGTGCGTTTTTTTAAACATCTTTTTGCTCTGGTGGACCTAAAATTTGAGATAAAGTGTTGTGCCATCACTATCAACAGATACAGAAAGTATTATTAAAATCAAAATCCACTTGTTTTAACCAATTGGGTGATTTAGCCTGGAATGACCCTATTCCCCATTTGATTGAAAATGACATCCAAAAGCCACGCAAGTGTGGCATTTAGATTCATTTTCGCCAATGACAGTCGTGATTTGCATTCGTTATACGGGCAGCAACTTTTCGATGCACTACCCAGAATATATTGCGACAATGGTGGCGTACACGCAAATAAAGTTTCTGCAAAATGCATTAAACGGAAAATTTGATCTTTTAGTTATGTTAATAACAACCAAATAAATCATATAGAGCAAACATGGCATAACAGTCCAGCTTCCCTTGTAGTCACCACATGATCATTCTTAAACCCTCAGACAAAACTGTCATACTCTTTTTATGACACCCCTCTGCCCTTACCGCATCCACCTCAACTCGGTCCTATGTATGCATGCTTGTGGCAATTGATCTCTATTTGCCGGAGACAGGTGTTGAATAAACTTGCTGCAAAAAAATAAAAATAAAAATAAAATAATCAACTCTTTTGATTGGACTACTATAGCTAGCCTAAAAAAGGAATAGCAGGTGCACCATGAAAGGAAGAAAAGGAGGGGTGTGAGGCATGTGTTTTTGTGTCATTCCATCTATTGAAAGGAAAGGAGGGGACTCCTGGCATAGTAATCCTTGTGTAATTGGTAGGGTTCTGGTACACATAATTTAGCATGGGTGGCTGTTGCCACGTGGTGACGGTTGCTTGCCAGTATGCTGATCAACTGAAACACATACAAATATAATATCGATACACGCTGATGTGTCACAAAACACAACAAAATCACAACTGTAAAATGCAAGGTTGGGCAATAATTCAATTTCAATATGTACATAACGATAGACAACTCCTCAGTATCAATACAAATTGCACTTAATCTAATGTTGATTAAAAAATGTTGGAGCACAAATCATATTTTACTCTCAGATATTTCTCAGATTATTATTTTTTATATTGAATAAATGTTATTGTTTTCTTATTTTCAATAAATAGATTTTTTAATCAATAATTATTAATAGACATATGAAAATACGTACATTGTGATTCTCCCAGACCTAGTACCTAAATTCAGCCTTTTTCTTCCGGGCCCCTATTTTGAAGATTAAATTGACCCAAAAATTATATTCAATATACATGTATATCAACTGATATGAAACACTCGTATCTTGATAAACTTTTCAAACATATGACCCAGCTCTAGGAAAACTACACAAATATTTCCAAAACATCAACTGGTCATCGACATAGCAACATTTCGATAACAGACACTCCCGTATCCACGGTAACAGAAAGCAAAGGAGGGCCCCCTTACAGATGCTTTGTTCTTAAGTGCATCCCTTGGAGACTCGCACACATGCAACTCTAATCCCCTGCTTGAAGCTTTTTCATTTAAATTACCAATTACGGAGAAAGGAGGACAGAGAGAAATGAAAACCACAGAATAGAGAGGGGTGGGAGGTTCGGTGTAAAATCAATGACAAATACAACTGCAAAACATAAAACAGGAGAATCCAGAGGTACTGTGTGGGATGCTTCATTCAGACCAAAGCAATTGAAAATGGTGTTGCATTAGTCTCAGGTCAGGCTCACTCAAATAACAGAAACTGTATTCATGTTTTTGGCTGCCATATGAGCCACAATGGTGAACAGTCTAAATTTGCAGTTTAAGATATCGACTCAGTCTGGACGTTTTGTTAATACAATACATCTTTATTGATATACTGTAGCTCTGTTCTAAATGTGTATGGAAATGGTGCATATTACTCAATCACAATGCTCAAAAAAACAAGAGTTATGGTAGATAAATACAATGACATATCAAAGTTCAAACATGGTCACCTATTATGTGGGCTTTATCGCAATTTACTTTGCCTGACCTGAGCGACCATTCAGAGGGTTTTACCCAAAAAGCCTTGGCCCAATCATTCCACTTTCAAATATTTGGAGATATGTATTAAATCATCTTTTACTGAAGAGATCTTACAAAAAAACGCTGCATGAAAGTAACCTATTGACTACTGCATTCATATTGTAAAATGACAAGAAACTAACTGCAATATACTCTCTCAAAGTCATGATTGAGTCGAATGGCAATACCACGGAATCAAACATACCCCTATTACTCTGGCTCAGACACAGAATAGTTTGAGACAAGATTGCACTCTCAATGTTTTGAATGCTTTTGTATCAATCCTTCTTAGGAAATTAGCTTGTTGCATGATAGAAGTTTACTTTCAAATTCTCAGAGTTGTCTCTTCAAAGACTGTAGATGTCCCAACATCTTCATTTCTGTGCAGCTCTAACTTTTGACAGCTTTTCTCTGATAAAATGATCACTTCCATTGAAGCATCACAATTTTGTCCCCTCCGGTCAGTCGAATATGAAATACTGTAGAAGTCAGTTTCCTGCTGTGGCAAGATGACAAAGGAATCAATAAAATGAAGAATGGACATCATAGCCAAGGATAAGGTTCTTCAGATGGATAGATAGCTTGGGCCAACGTGTCATTTATCATGAGTTGTGGCAAGGGCAACTGCAGCCAAAAGAATGTGGACGTGATTGAAAACACTGTAATGCACTTTGGGTAACTTCTGACTTTTTTTAATCTATAAAGAGAAAAGCGAAGACATTTCAAAGCAAATGAGCAAAACACTGATTAGGTGAAGCAATACAAACATAAATAAACATCAGGATTCAGAGTTGCAATGGGCAGTTTAAATAATTAGCTCGCAGTGTGTGCGTGCGTGTAAGCGTGTTTTTCCCCATGCTTGCATGCACACACACACGCGCGCGCAGAATCATATGTATTTCAAATAATAATCTATCTGTCTATATCCGGGGTGCCAAACTTTTTTTGACCGAAGGTCGACGAAAGACTTTTTCAGGCAACCGACCTCCTGCGATCGACCCGCTACCGCACATGCACGTATACACACCGCATGCCAGGATGAGCAACAGCCATAACGCCCGGAACATTAAGGAAACATTAAAATAGAGTCGATACAAAAGCTCGTGAGTTTGTAAAAAGGAATCAGTGCCTACCTTTGTCGAGACCTGATGCGGCGGCATGGGACGCACTTTAGCAGCTTCTGCAGTGCAACAATGACACTATCGTAGCTCACGTATATCGTTTTAAAAATTTTCTCCTGGCACTTCAGCTTCCCATTCTTTGTCAGTGCCATCGGTGAATTCTACATGAAACAAACTTTTAATGAGAGTAATAAAAATAAAAAAGCTACACGGCAACAGGTCTAATCGCAATCTGCAATTGCAGACTGCTGATCGCTAACAACTTCCGGTGATACAGGTCACGCGGCGCCGTCGGTTAAAGGTGACCTGCTTTGTTATATATATATATATATATATATATATATATATATATATACTGTACTGCCCCTCCTCACCCTTCGTCCTGATGTTATTTCCTGCTGCGACCAATCGCAAAGAGTGAAACTGAGAGTTTGCGGAGGGTGCAGTGTGCACTAATACAAAATACAGAATATTGACAACACGCACACAGACACAGATATTTTTTTTGTCATGCATTTCCCCCTAGACCTCTTGCGATCCACTTGGGAAAAGTTCGTGCGCTACTGGTCGATGTATATATATTTAAAACGGCAAAAATAGAAATTTATATAAATAAAGGGAAGACTTGGAGTTGCATTGCGCTGTTTAAGTGTTCCCTTTACACACACACACACACACACACACACACACACACACACACACACTACATATAAACACTGATCCGGACAGTGTCTCATTACAGAGTAGGACATGTTGTCCAGTAGATGTCAGCATTGTTATCAATGAAGCTTCTGCTCTGTAATGCTCGCCGTGTACTCTATTCCAATTTGTGTTTCAACAATAACTCACAAAACTATGAACTTCAAATTATATATTAAAGACAAGGCTAATGTTTTCCTGTCAGCCATAAGTGAAACAATGATTTTTTTGTTCTTGTTTTTTTTAATCGAAACGTATTTGCAATGATAAATCAGAATGGAAACAGTTGTTGGGAAAACAATTATTTTCTGATACCCAGTGCATCTTTTTACTAGTTAATGAGAAATAGGCCAATTTGCATAGATTAAAAACGTGCACTGTTGTAAACACTAAACAGCGTTCCTTTGATTTTATGTTTTTGTTTTGCCAATTTTGGGAATAACGTCATAGCTAACATTGATCAGCATTTTACATCCTATAATATTCTGTTCTTTTATCATGATCTATACAGATTGTGAACCACAAACATAAGCTAACAACATACAAAAGATAGACGCGCAGGGATACCTTTGGTGGAAATTGTCTCTTTGCTCAGACACAAATAATCCCTTTGAAAGCTATGAGCCATATCTTTTTTGTCTCGCTCCCCGTAATGAGTTGTGATCTGTTATCAGTCATTACAGGAAGCCTGATTATTCGACTGGTATTCTGCACACGCTCACTGAGACCTCCCTGAAGGTGACCTTTTCATATCACCATAGAAACTGCCTCGCTCTACACTGAGACGCTCAGCATGTACTGTAAACAGAGAAGGAAGAGAGAGATAGGCAGGCAGACGGAACGAGAGACAGACAGACAGACAGACAGACAGACAGACAGACAGACAGAAAGAAAGACAGATGGGGGGCAGACAGGCAACCAGGTGAGCAGACAGAGAGGAGGGAAGAGTGTTCTTACTGTCTTGTAAATACAATAGAACCCCAGGCACGTTTCTAACCCACAATGTCTATAAACCGAAGTAATTTCTCTCATTGAGATGAACTAAAATGCAATTAATCCGTTCCAGCCCCAAACCTACAATGGAATTATTATTTATTTATTTATTTCAACAGTGTGTGTTAAGAAAATGATTTTAAATTGTGGTTCGGAATTATTAATATTATTCAAATCAACTTACGAAACATGTACAAAAAAATGATGGTACTCCGAGAAATTGAAAATAATTGAACCTTAGGGACGTGTTCAACCAAGGTATGTCCACAAATTAGCATTACCGGTGTCTTCAGAATTGTAAGCAGTCAGTGGGCTTTTTTAATCTGTGATAAGTAGTCACTGGACTGTTGGGTGACAATGCCCCCTGCCCCTGGTACAAGCAGATTCAACATAAAAAGTCTAGATTTTTGGTATGACAAAGATAAAGAATAAACATGTAGAAAGCATGATTTCAAACTCACCACCGTCTTTTTTTAAGGCAGACACTGGATCTCAAAGTTTGCACTAGCAAAAGTGATAAATGAATACATCTACAATTTATTACACCTCAAATTTTCTTCCGCTTTCTGAAGTCATCCTCATTGGAGTTGGATATAAAGGCCAAGATGTGAAAGCAAACCCATTGATTACAACGTAAATCTTATTCTGAGACTACAGCATTACTGAATGAGCATCATGTCAGTAGTTTCTGGTAGTCAAAGCAAAAAAAGACAACAACAGGTTCGGGGACCTTGCTCCACAGATACACAGATCCCCACATGAGTCATCCCTTGGCAACCTGACTTAAACGGAAGAATCATCTAACAAGCCATCTGTCTGAGCAGATCTGTTCTGTTATTGCGGTAGCAGTGGCATTGACTGTAGTTCTGCCAAGTTATAAAACAACAGAAACAGGATATTAATTGTTAACAGGCCTGGCCTCTGCGAATAAAGTGTTCCATAGGGTGAAAAATGCACTATGATCCACATGTGATAACTTCAGCAACAGCCTACCAATTGAATAAATAAAAATATAGTGGCTGGACTATAAATCTGAAAGGAGGCTGTTGCAGTTCACTTGTAACCAAAGAGTCTAATTATCCAAATCTGCGGAATTAAATGGATATTGTCAACGACACGACTAAGGGCTCTATTTTCCTAGATTTAGTGCTGGGGTGTAAAAACTGGTGCACCTCGAGTTTTGTGCAGGTGCAAGCCTCCTTTTGCATTTTGGGGAATTTGGTAGACCACGTTGCGCCATGCTAGGCATGTTGTTGTGTGTTGTTGTTGAGTTTTGTATTTATTAACCCGTTATTTTATTTTCTTACTAAATGCACGAAGGAGTGGCACCCAAATGTCGTTGTATGTAATACAATGACAATAAAGGCAATTCTGATCCTGATTCTGATTCATTACAGATGACCGAGGGTGTTTTTTTTCTTAAACAAGCCCTCAGCGCACTTGACAATTATGTGACAGACAGTAGAATAATCTTGAGACCAGCTAAAAGCAGGTCTAAATTGTGGTGCAAGTGATGTAGGGCAATTTCGGTAGATTTGATCAAGATTTAGATTGTAGAAAGAAAAATTCTGAGTATGATATATGTCATCTCAATTTCATTCATTGGTGTCATCTTTATTATTTTAATAACACACAGGTGCATACTCGGGGGGTGGAAGGCCTTCTCCACATGCCCACTTCACAGCAGCCAACTTTACATCATCTGCAAGTGGATATTTTCTTCCAGTTCCTTATAAACATAACGTTGTGCACGTCAATATTCAGCGAGTCCGTTTGTGCTTCTGCCATGTCAGTGCGCCTCTCCTGCACTAAATTTCAGGGGAGTGAGAGGAGCTACATATGAAACTACTTGAACGAATATGCTTAAGAAATGTTGTAAAACACAATCTGTGTAGTGTACTGTAGCTGTATACTGTATTTTGCAGCTGTGTCCCGGCGCTTGCTAATAACCCCAAAATTGATTTTCATTATTGTTCAGTCATAAGCACTGACATTAACTGAGGCAATGGAGGCCTATAGTTCTTTGGCTGTTCTCCTGGGTTCCTTTGTGACCTCCTACATGAGTCATCGCTGTGCTCTTGGGGTAATTTTTGGAGGCAATATATAATACATATATTTTCTTCTTCATGAATAATATCTCCACTTAAAAACTGTATTTTATGTTTACTTAGGTTACCTTGATGTGATCTTCAAAGTTGTTTCATATCTTAAAAATGAAAGTGGAGAAACAATGCAATAACATATCATTTAATTTTTAACTTAATGTTAAGTGTTTTCAATGTGGCTGTGAAAACTATCTATGCCAGCGAAAATATAATTGATGTTTGTTATAATGACAGTTATATGTCACACAATACATGGAGATGAACACAAGAGGGGAAATTATTTGAAAAAGAGATTACAATACATTCATCTAATTGCAGCAGACGTCTTCTATTGGGAAAGTAAAACTGCTTTCTTTTTGTCAAAGAAGTGCTTGTAGTCATGGGGACCTTCTTGGGAAGTTGTGGGGGTGGAAAGGCAATAATCAATGATGTTGAATTAATGAACAAACAAATGAATGAATGTGCTGGGGGAGGAAAATGCATTGACACACACACATTTCGAAGGGAAGTGAGCTCACACATATAGAAGGGAAGTATCTATCTATCTATCTATCTATCTATCTATCTATCTATCTATCTATCTATCTATCTGTCTATCTATCCACCTTATTTATGCACCCCGTTTTGTTGAATTTTGAACGAGTATCAGTCCCATCCAGCCATTGCCTGGTTACTATATACGGCTCTGAATCACGATGTTGTCATGGGGCTGGCACATGCGCAGTAAAGAGAGACTGATTCATCAACGGAGGGAGGGGGGAGAGAGCGAGAGAGACAGAGTGAGAGAGACAGAGTGAGAGAGAGAGAGAGAGAGAGAGAGAGAGAGAGAGAGAGAGAGAGAGAGAGAGAGAGAGAGAGAGAGAGAGTGAGGGGGGGGGGAGAGAGAGAGAGAGAGAGAGAGAGAGAGAGAGAGAGAGAGAGAGAGAGAGAGAGAGAGAGAGAGAGAGAGAGAGAGAGAGAGCGAGAGAGAGAGAGAGAGAGAGAGACTTTAGAGTGATGGGAGCGGGCTGAGCAAGCAGCAGCGAGTCATCGCTCTCCAAGCTGCTAATGACAGGTAATTTGCGGTTTCACTGTTTGAAATATTATTTTCGAAGCGACTTCCGTGTTTATTTGACCATTTCACTGTACTCTTGTTAACGACGTAGTCAACGCACGTGTGCTCATATGAAAACGAGTGCATGCATCTGTCCACGGAAAGGTCCGTTTTAAAGTTGTGCCCTGTCACTACATCGATTGATTTAAAAACCGCAGTAACACGCGCATGATGATATCAAATGAAATAGAAGTTAATGTACACATATTTGGATATATCCAGCTCGGTAGAACGTCGAGCAGTTTACTCATGCTGGGAAATCAGTCAACCGAATGTCGTCACTACGATCGTTCTAAATTAAATTGAAGTGTATAGTGTGCTCGATATATGTCTCATGGGGGTGGGGAGGACGCATGCTCGAGGTCTGTTCTCGGCTGAACGTCACACGTGACGCATGTGTGTTTTCATGCTGGGGTGATGGCGCTCAGCACCAAGGACAGCTCACAGTCAACGCTGGATGGCAGTGGAGGGAACTAAGTCATAATAGGAAGAAATAGTTCATTGTTTTGCTCAATTCGATCTTATAGGACAGAAACACGAGCAACATAGAGGAACGTGAAACTTGGTTTGATGTCTACAGCATATTTATGGTCCGTTTCACTGTGGGTCTCCTACGACCCGGGTGGCAACCGTTTACAGTGAATGTATCGTCATTATCACTGGAGTTAGCCTTGTCAAGCCAGTCGTAACAACAGCGGTTGTTTGCACGCTAAGCAATGCGCCTCGAGGGTCAAAGTCTAAATAAAATCACGAGTATGACAGTACATGGATATCAATGCCTTATTTCGCTTTTATTTTGAAGTTGGCCCTCACAAGCAATCGTTGTGGCAGCTGTGACCCCGAATTGAGGCTGCATAGCCTGAGCGCTGTTAAATTGACAGACTGAGCTCTATTTTTCTCGTGCACAGAAGCACGGTGACAGACTTGAAGTGGAGCGCATCATTCAATTTGCAGTGCTCATGCGCACCAGCGCATCACTCATGTGCACCCCTGAACATGGAGCACATGACAGCATACTTTTGTTTAGGTTTAGAGAATACAGTACTGCAAAGGTTTGTAGTAATGCAAGGCTCTTTCATCTATAAATGAGACTGCCCCATTGATATTCACTCATTCACACACATTTGCATACATAGCTTCAGCATGTTATATAACTTGATGTGAGTGTGTGGGCTAAGTGTGTTTATGAATGCATAAATGCATTCATATGAGAATGTGGATTATGCAGGTGGTGCAAAATTGCGTAGGTGGATTCATTCATGCATTACTCTCTGTTTGTTCAAGCAGGCAGACAGATGTGAAGGATGGCGTCTTGCTCTGAGATCTGTGGGTCGGAATATGGCGAGCAAGCCCAAGTCAGCGGGAATTGCCAGCGGTATGGCGTCCGCTCCTATTTACACCAGGTAGAAGAAAGACACACATCTTTCCTCAAGAGAAAGTGTGAGAGATGAACAAAGGGCACTTAGGGTTAGAGATTAATATAAATGTCTCTGCCATCCAGTTTTATGAGGAGTGCACAGCCTCCATCTGGGAACGTGATGAAGATTTTCAGATTCAGAGATCGCCTAGCAGGTGGAGCTCTTTACTCTGGAAGGTGAGATTTAACCATCACTTTGCTCAAGCCTAAACCTTACTGCTGTTACATTTCAACCAAACATGACATGTCAATATTTTATCTTGTATTTTTTTCCAATCTCAGGTCTGTCTCGCGTTTGGCACCTTGATCTTGTTTACGGGCCTGATTGTCATTGTCGTGGGGTATGCTACTCCAGCTAGGATTGAGGCATTTGGTGAAGAGGATCTTCTGTTTGTGGACAGGTATACCAAGCCTTGGGTAACAAATGCTCAAACGTTTTGTGGCATTTGCGTTATACTGGATCCTACATAAAATTGAATAGAGTGTTAATATGCAGCAATAGGTGTGTGCAGTATTGTTTGTATCTTGAAAGCAGCATGAATCTTATCGCTGAACTATGTGGACCTTCTGCAGCAAAATATGTAGAAAATAGTGATGTACTTAATCAATGAGATATGCTAAGGTTTTGAATGCCAGGAGGCATGTTGGCAGCTTGGACTCAGGATTTTCGGACGAAATCTCAACATGTCTTGTTCTTCAACAGCCAGGCAGTCAGTTTCAACCGTGCGCTGGATATTTGCAAGCTGACTGGGGCTGTTCTGTTCTGTGTGGGAGGCACCTCAATGGCTGTGGGTCTCCTGCTGTCTGCCTTTGCCAAAAGCTACTCCAAAGAGGAATTATTTCTGCAGCAAAAGTTTAAGGAGCGGTTGGCTGATTTGCATTCAACAGTCGGTAAGGGTTAATCCTCCATCAAGAGACACACCACTGTTTAAAATGTGGTTTCGCCGAACACATTCAGCCTAACTATGCTTTTGTGACAGGTACCCCCATAATGAGAGCACCAACCCCAGGGGAGGGAAAGGTGCCAGTTACACTTTCCAAAGTCCAGAACATCCAGCCGGCAACCCCAAAGTCAGAAACCTGACAGCAGTCTTATGAAGGGGGACGAATAAGTTTGTTTGCTGAGTGATGGGTGTGCAGACTTTGAGTGATTTCACTGCGTGTATGTCCATTAATGCAGAGATGCTATCACCTAAAAGGTCATCTTACATGACTGATATGGCCAACTCTTCTCACTGTTTGACACAAGATTACAAAGTTGACATTTCATGTGTATCAGCTTTTTACCCGACAAAACACAAAAAGGTTGTGAGTGCTAACCATACACAGACAGAGAAAGTAACCCAAGAACAAATCAATAGAACACAGCCACTGAACAAGTCAACATTTTTCTTTGAAATGGATTTGCATTGTGTCTCCTGCCAGAGAGGGGCAGAGTAGCAGCAGGCATTTTTGATACTGAAGCGGCCATTTCACAACGGCCAAAGCACCAGACACAAGAACCACTCATAAATGCATGACTTATTGTCTCATAAAATTACCAGCACTTTACTGTCTACGTTTGAGAAATAGCAACCGTGAGGATATGTTAGATAATTGTGACCCACTGGGGCAAATTGGATGAGCTAAACAGAATAGACTTAAGAGTGTGACATTGTCTTCTGATATGTTTGACCTTCTTTTCTGGAGCAAAACCTCTGTCAGGAACTAAAAGCAGAAGTCCTGATGAAAGAGACACTGGATGGGTTCGAACTTCCACAACACAGTCTGTCAATTACAAAGAAAAGCACAGATTTTGACATTTCTCATCAGTCAGCTAGCATCATAATCATGGCTTATTTCTCCTTTAAAAACAATTTCTCACATATTCTATTGTTTTATTACAGCAGGGGTTCTTAAACAGAGGATGGTCAATAACATTGCACCTGGATTGAATTCTTTCTACACTTTAGTCTAAAGCACCCCTGAGGTCAAACAATTCATAGTTCATCAATTTAGCCAAAACATCATTTGCCACCCCCCAAAAAAAAAAAATTAACATAATGCTTGGTTTATCAAGAATTGCAGTACACAGTTCAAGCTATTTTTACAGATCTCTTGAAAGCGGCTAGTTTTGGGCATGCTGTCTCATGAAAATGAGCCACTGCTCGACTGTATTGTGGTAGTTTGGCTTTTCGTTCCCTTGACGACCAGGGCCGAAGCCGTTTTGAGTTCCTAATTTGAATTTTTCTTTAGAAGCAAAGCAACACAAGCGCTCTTTAATGTTTAAATTAAACACTGGTTGTATTTCCACTCTAATTTACATGTATCAATCTGTGGTGCATGCACGTTGCCCTGTGACGTCACAGACGGGCCAAACTGACTGTTGAAGGGTTTACCTGTAGACACGTTGGAAATAGTCAACTTACAATGTATTGAATTGGTTGTGCAATTTTACATTTGATCGGTGGGTGGGCACCTTTGTCGTTAATTGAAGAGAGTTATACTGTATTGTTATTACTTTTAATTATTATAACATATTTTTACACCTATATAAGAATCTTAGAATGTTACTTTCAAAATTGCCTGAACGGTTTAAACCAGGAGTAGAATATTTATATTTTCATGATTTCGTTTTGGGGCGGGAAGGTTCCAAATCTGAAAAATGTGGAGATTGGCCAGCGTCCCGAAATACTGTATATTGTTTGTACTCAGAGGTTCAACTGTGTTACTTGATGCAAGAACATTCATAAACATTATCTTGATGGGAAGGTCACCCACCCGGTTTAATCGTTATCCTGAATTATAGGAATAATACAGTGGTGGTCACAAGACAATTCAAATTTTGTCTTTTTAATTTCTGCATTACTGGTATAGGACCCTCCAACAAATTTACATCAGTATTGAAAATGTTCATGTAAGTCACCAATATCCTCTTCATTTTCTTTTTTATCAATTTGGTGATGTTGTTATGACATGTTTTTGGTTTTTTTTTTTTACCTCACAAACCACAAAACTATATGATCGATATTGTTAATTTTACCCAATGCCATGTAATCTGTAATCCTGTTCAGACTATAAAACAAGATGTGGAAAGGTTGCGTATGTATGTGGGTGATAATAAATATGGTCACTAGTAGTCTCATGCTGTAAACTCTGTTTGGTATCACTTTTTTTTTGCTGTCAAAAAGCTGAATTCCACATTTAAGATTATTTTTTTTCTCTCAACAAAAACACAAGGTTTAGTCTGTAACTAAATTTTACGTTCAGTGTGTCTCCTGATGTTAAGTGCAAGGGGATTATATTGCATAAAGAACAACTGAAGTCATTAACCACAATGTAGTACAGTAGATCTATTTTCAAACATAATAAAAGTTAAATATGCTCGCCAGTGTTGTGCAAGACTGTATTCACAATTCACATTTACGTATGCATGACTCATATTTATATATGTATATATATATATGCACACACACACACACACACACACATATATATACATTGCTAACAATTAACAATGGTGTCATTCTTTACTGTCGAGAAATTTACACCATCACCTTGTTCTTTTCTTACGTACATGACATTCATCACTTGCCATTGGTTTAATTTTCATCTGCAGTGCTCACGACATTACAACTCTTGCAGCGAAATGGACCTGGATGTCCCTCTTTCATAATATGTGGCAGTTAAATATGACACACATTCAACTACTGGTAACACACACACTTTTCATTGCATGGATACCTGGTCATCGGGGAGTACAGGGCAATGAGGAGGCTCATAAACTTGTAAAACAGGGATCTAAGCTCCTCATCAAGGGCCCAGATTTGTTCATTATGCTAGCTGTGTCTACGTTTTGCAAGACCGGTGTTATGGTTCTGTTTTCGTTTGGATTGTGTTGGTTTTGTTTCTCCATGTTCATTTTTTGTCTTCCTCATCAGGCTTTGTTTTTGTTTTGGATTTCATTTTTCCAGTGTACCCCTGCAAGTGTTTTATTTTTGTTTGTTTTTTGTGTTCATACATTTTGTTCAGTACTCTGCTTCTCCTGCCTCGCTGCTTTTTGGTTCCAATACCATCACGCACACATGACAACTGGAGCATGAAACGCTGTCTATCAGCATGTAAAACACATACTGACTGCAAAAGAAAGACGGAAAACATTGGCTGGCCTTCGATTCAGCCGTGCAACTGCAACTGAGTTTCATTTGAGATCAAGTGAATCTGGTTGTCCATTCAGGACATTGTAATCTACAGAAAACAAACCAAAATTTGAAAACGAAACTCGTGGAATTCATTTCTTTCAATTAAGTCATTACTAGGGGGCCTGTGTTCCAATAGACCTTTAAAATAACCTGATGGGCTGTGAGACTGAAGATTACAGTTTGGTTCATATTGAAAAAAAAAAGATGGATTGGCGATGACAGACAGGCCACTGGCAGATGATCAATAGAGAAAATTTTGCAAAATGCCCTCCTCTCTGTCTTTATGTTTAAAAAAAAAAAAAAGAAAAAAGTATTTTAATATATATACACAAAAACATACATTTTATAATTACTGCTGTAAACTCTATAACAAACAGTGGATGTTCCCTTCATTAGTGCACAGTTTTTCACTGTAGTCCATCAGCAGGGTAATTTATAAAAGCGACGTATTGGATGATAAGTGTGCTTTTTGAGGCCTCATTAACACACCCACATGTGCACACACTGAAAGGAACTGGTGGACTAGATAGGACAGAATTAATGACATATCTGGAAATAGCACCCTGAGGACCATCACCTTCAGCAGCCTTGACTCTCCCACCATCTCATCCTCCCCCCACCCAACACATCTGCTCACTGATGACTCACACACACACCTGGAATCCGAGGCAGGATGGATGCCAAATAATAAGAAAACTTGCTGATGAAAGAAAATGAAGCCGTCACCCACATGCATTCTAATATCTCAGTGTAGGAAAAGCTTGATATCTGAAAGCAATTTCTTTCTTTGGATTTCAAGGCAATAAATTAATGGAAAACATCCGCATTTCTTCAGATCATTCTATAATAATTAATGTAATGGGAGTCTCAAGCTTAATTATAGAATGAAGGGCATTAATTATCACCCCAATTCAGGAATTTGGGGGTGGTTGCAAATTATTAGGAAATCCACGAGTTGCAATGATATGATTTTCTTCAGAAAATGAATGCAAATTTACATATGCAAATGATCTTTTTTAACATAATGACATTTTTGAATTATTGGCAGCAGCACCCTAAAATGATGACGTTAGTCAAATGATGATATGGCAACATTTTTTTAATCATCAATTGGTGGCATATACATAAACAGTGAAAAGTTACAAGTCAAATGAAAGTTCGGTCCAAATTTGACTGCTTTTATATCTCATGATGCTGATCAGTTCTGAAAACTGTTCGAATATGGTGCCATAAATCCAAATAATGGGTTTTTACTCATTTCATACATGATTTATGTGGGACCTTGAACCCTAAAAAATTCTGTTCCCCCTTTGTATTTCTAGCTCAGAGCTGTCGTTATGTGAAGGAACTGATGAGGCCTGCTCGGATCAGTGGAAATGTCTTCTGAGACGAACATTATGTATGTGTTAGAAGACATTTCTATTATGACTTTTACGTTTGGAACAAAACAGTCCGATTGAATTAACGCAAAGAGTATACAATTTATGAATGCTTTTAATTTTATTTATTTATTTATTTTTATCGTGGATCGCAACAGCAGATATTTTCACTTTAATTCAGGTGAAATATTTCATGATAGTAAGACACTTAGCTTGGTGACCTAAGAATGGGAACATTATGTCCCTGGGATACACAGTTAATGAATGAATGGAGAGCGTCATTTTAATCCCGGGTGGGCTTTTCCAATCAAGTCATAATAACAATGGTCACTGAGCAACTGCAGTCCATTGTGGTAAACAGGTTAAACATCCAACCAACCAGTAACTGCCAACCATCACGGTTTACCATGGTTGTTCATAAATTCGCTTTTGTCTGAAAACAGACGCTGTGGTTTCAGGGTTTTTCATAAGAATACATTCAAATTAAATGATCACTCGATACAATCAAGGCATATTTCATGATTCCATAAATCCTACTGTTACGGAGCTGTTAGATATCAGAGCTAAATGAATTTGAACCGCTTTCAGAATATACCAAGATTGTCATCAAGTACTGCATTCCTTCTGTTATATAATTGTTTTTTTTTTCAAAAATCCTCTAAAATATTTAATATATTCATAAACTAATATGATGACATTTGTGATTATTCCCCATTGGCTTATTGGTTTTATCTTGTTTTTTTTTTTTCCAACCTCACTTAGTTTCACTTCATCTCTATATGATATGGAATCTTGAGGTTCATATTTGGTCTTCCATCTTCAGCTCTGCTTCTTGGATATTGGAAATTCTATTGCTGTTTCTTTGGTCTAACTATCAGCCTACATCCTTCCGTGATCACTGCTTTTCATTCTCTTTCTGATCATTACCACTGTCTTTTTTAACAGCACAGTCTTTGGTATCATTTCCCTCATTTTCACCTTCTTTGGTATCTCCATTTATGCTGTTTAAGTGCCCAGATGACATTACAGACTTTATCTCATCCGGAGTCTCATTGAGTATCTTATTCTTATTCTCTTGTACAGTTGCATCTTCACTTTCATATGGAATCTCACTCATACTCTCATTTGGAGCCTGATCTGCAATCCCTTCCCTACATTCTTTGGCAAGGACATCCTTATTCTCATTGGTATCTTCATCCTGATGCTCATTGGCAATCTCATCCTTATTCTCACCGACGTCTGCATCCTCATTCTCCTTTGGTAGCTTATCTGCAACCTCCTCCCTCCTCTCTTTGCCAACCTTATCCTTAATCTCATTTGCATCTTCACCGTTACTCTCAACCGGATCGACAGCTTCATCCTTTCTTTCCTGATTGCAGCCCTCGTTCTTTCTGTCATCTGAAACATCATCGGTTATCTCATCCCTACAGTTACTGGCAACGCCATCCTTCGCCTCATTAGACACTTCCACCTTGGACACATCGGGGTTCTTCTCCTTTGGTTTGTCTGAAATCTCATCCTTGTTCTCATCTGAAGCATCCTTTCTGACATTTGCTGCCACATCACTCACGTCTGCACTCGTTTTCATCCTCTCATCTGCAACATCCTCCTGACTATGACCTGAGGCCTGCCCACTGTCAGCTGGTGTCGCCCTCCTCTCATCCGAGGCCATCTTAGTGTCATATATTACCCCATCCTTCACTTCTTTTACCTCCTCTGACTGCTCTCCAGACACCGCAGTTGTTTCTCCCTCATTTTCATTCTTTCCTGCTTCATTTGCCTCTCTGGCACCTCCGTTTGTGAGACTATTTGTCTCCTCATCTGCCTTTTCGTCTGGGATAACTGGAGTGTCCTTTTCAGAGGTATTTTTAGCAGAGGCCTCCTGGTTCTCTTCGGCCTTTTCTCCGGTCCCCTCTGGTGATTTAATGTCATCTGATGCAAGGTCCTGCAACAGAAATGGTTTAGCGCTCTCCATAACTAAAATATTATGACGTATGGTTCAGTATTAAATATCTACAGGCCATGACACAAGCACTCAAGTCAACACTGACAAAATAGTGATCTAAATTCTATAGTGTCATATGGGGCAATTGTGTCACGTGAGGAGCGGAATTAGGACCCAGGAGCAAGCATGACACGGAAGTTGAAGAGTAAAAGTCTTAATCTAGGATAATACAAAGTAACTACAGAGAGCAGCGCTGGATGCAGAAGACACGGAAGAGAGCTGACACTCTGGTAGAAAGCTCGACGTACTGACAACCTGTCACTGAGTAATCCAAATTCATATACCATGAGACATCAAGGCTAGACGGCAGAAAAAAGATACAAAGCATAAAAGAGCGACAGCAAATGCATAGCAACGAAAACAATAAGGAGGAACAAACAGACAAAACAATATAAATCGGTGAGGTGAGACTCAATGCGCTGATAAGAAAACACCTTCAGTCATTCTTAAAAGCAAACACGCTGACAGCTGTTCGGTACCATGGTAAGAGACAATACTGCAAAACTGTACCTCTTCAGTTGACTGGTCTGAGGATTTAACAGCAGCTTTTCCATCGTCAGTTTTTGAATCCAAGTCATCTGGGGAGAAAGATGTAAAAGGACCAAAAAAAAAAAAAAAAAGATTAAAGGTGGACCCAACTTGGACACACAATGTCCTCATTTCATACAGTAGTTTTCTTAGCCATACAAAAAGCAAACAACAAGAAATCAACATTCAATTCAACATTATGACCAATCCAATCAGTGATTTTTAATAGTTTAATATTTACCTGAATGTACTTTTTTTCCAGTTAAAGTGTTCCTTAAAACCTAATACCCTGCGTTGTGTTAATGTAATTACAGTACTGTTGTCTATTGATGGTCTTACTGTATTTCAAAATATATAGTCCATAGTCTTCGGTCTATTTCAAGTGTCCACCAGTTCTGAACATCATCTCGCTTCCATTTAAATTCAACATTTTCAGTATTTCTCTGGTACTGCAATTGACTCATTAAAAACTGGAGCTTTTAGGTTTGCGCAAACACAGCACAAGAGGGACACCTGCTGGTCTTAAATAACAAACCTCTCCCTCCCCCCGCTGGGTTTCATGCACGTAAACAACTTGTCCACACAATGGAACTGTTCAAGAGCGAGCCGGAAACATCTTTAAACGCTCACAGGGGAAAGATCACGATGGGTAAATTGAAGGTCGAAGGAAAATGAAAGAAAGAAAGGTCACGTCAGTTTCACCATTGCCATCATTGGCTTCACTCATCCTTCAATCAAGCATAGTATGTTATTCCCCTCATGTTAAAGCAACAATCGTTGATAATTTCATCTTAATACATCACATTAAAATCATACAGATGGTAAAATGACTTTGGAAATAAGGACAAGTGTCAATTATTTTTGCCACTTAGCTGGCCAGCCAGGGCAACTTTTCAGCTGTCAAGCCTCGAATAACAAGTGGAAAAAGAAATTGCCATACGAAAGATCAGACAAAATCCTTTCCATTACTTTTTTGTATTTTTGATGAATATCATTTCATTCCCACTGCCTTTTGTCTGTTGCTATTATTGAAATTGTGCTTGTGGATTTCCTTGAGCTCTTTCGGTCACCAGAAGAAGAAAAGTCTGATTGCGAATAATGTGCAGCATTCAAAAAATGACTCCTACCACACACAGCTGCCAAATTTGTCCTGCCAGATTGAATAAAGACGTCATTTTGAAACATAGCAGCAGCAAGACAATGCATTTTCATTTGAAGCAGCCTTTGCAAGGCTGCTTTGTTGGAGTGCAAAATGTAAACAGAATTTACAGCTTTAGAGTGAACGTGTGCAGAAATTCAACTTATTTATGTGCTCAACACCGTAATGATACACTCTTGTGCTCATGTATCTTTTTTTGTCCCGCGTAAAAGCATGTTGTCTCGTACACACGATGTCAACACAGAGGACCAATTTTGTTTTTCATCAGTATGTGATTTCGTTGGTTGATGCTTGAGTGTAAAGCCATTCACTTCTTACACATTCAATCATTTGCTTAAAACACCGACGCTGTTTTTATCCCCCCCAAAAAAGCCCTTCCTGAAAGGAAAAAGATTCACCGTCAATATTTCTGTGCAAAAAAAAAAGGCTTGAAACGACATAGTGTAACCTCAAATGTCAAACACCTCCAATGTTGTAGAATTTGGAATTGCAAAGTCCGTTCCATGTTTTATTGTCTCGGCATTTTCCTTCTTAAAAAGATTTATTTTGATTTCTTTTCTTTTTTTTGTTCGGTGTATGCCAGTTCAAGGAGAAATAAATGAAGTCACTTCCCCATACAGATGATGTGTGACCTTATGCCCCACTGTCCATTTTGCTTTTACGAGCAGTGATGCAACTATATTGTAAAAAGTAAAAGCCAATTCTACATTTATCGCTTAAGCTTCGTAGTTAACACACCGTCTTGATGTAGCACTTGATGGACCTAAATCAGTTTCAATATATTTCTTATTTACGCCCAGTTGGATTCCTCCAGCAAGCACGTAGCTGAGTTACGGTGGTGCGTAAAACAACATGAGCACCAACTCTGAATGGCAATTAAGAAATGTTGCCACTCAGCAACTGCGGCTCCATTCACCGACCGTAGTCCTGTTAAAAAATGTAATGACATTATGGCCAGAATCCACGAGAAACTCTCTGCTTGTTTATGGCAATTTGACACGATGGGGGGGAAAAAAAAACAAAACAAAACAAATCCATCTGCTGGATACTTATTCTGATGGATTTGCTGCACCATCTGTGATAGTCTCTCTCAAACACACCTAATGGCTGTTGAATTTTATGACATGAGGAGTACTTCATAGTATTGTATTACAAAGTACATAACATAATGAGTACATTCAGTGCCTCTTTCAATTTAGGGTTCGGCTGTCTTAAAGTGTATGCTGTATCATTCTTCCGACAAATGGTTGCATTATCTTACATTACTAATATTGGGTCATTACGTGCTAGAATAATCCCATAAGCAGAAAAGCAAGATCGTGAAATGATGAAGAAATGACAGAGGACAAATGTCATATTCTTAACTCCAAGTTAAATTAAACACTATGTTTTATGCATGATCGTGTGAGGTTAAAACGTATGGCTTCAGTGTGTTTGTTCGGCGGCAGGATTACAAAACAACGACCCAAGTGATTTCCACCACATATGGAAGAGGCAAACTGCACACAGGAAGGCCGGAGCCGGAATCGAACGCTGCACCTCTACACCCGTGAGGCCGACGCACTAACCACTCGCTCACCGGGCCGCCACCCCTATTATTATTATTATCATTATTATTATTGCGACCCTTATGAGGATAAGAGGTTTGGATAATGGATGGGTGATTATTATAATGAAACCTGATGTGCAAGAGAAAATAAGGGCAGATTTGGAATCAGCATAATAAATTAATCTAGAAAAGTTTACTTGGATCGCAACGGAAAAAAAGCATTTGTTGACCAGTGTTATTCAATGTGAGTCCCTGGTACAGAAGATTTTCAATAGTAATGCATTCCGTACAAGCCTACAAGGTGTGTCAGAAAAGTTTCAGGACTAATTTCACTAAAACAAATGTTTCAAATCCAAACGATGAACTACAAGTTATACCCTTCGAAGCAATCCTCCAGGGCTCTAACACACCTTCCTCAAAGCCTTCTGTGCCACACCTTCATACCCTCCGAGAAGTATTCTTGTAAGATCCTTCACAGCGCCATTCTAATGGTCATCTTGATGTCATTCCGACCTTAAAATTGGGTCCCTTTATTCACCCCCGTGATCTTGGGAAAGAGGTTAAGTGAGTAGAGAGGTTGCTCGAGCGCGATATTGATGGTGTGATGTTCTTCTCAGCCAGGAATTATCAGATGCTCAGAGTTATTGTGAGCAAGTGTGGTGTCATGGTGAAAAAGCCATGGGTTGTCCTGCCACAACTCTCGTTTCTTCTCACCCACTGAACAAAGCAAATCCGAGCCAGTATTGAAAGGGAAAACCCATCGTTCCAAGTTTGAAATGTATCTTTTGTGACACCAGTCGTGAAACTTTTCTGACACACCTCGTATGAGACCGAACCATTCTGCTCCAGTATTGAGCGCTTACGTGTGATGTAAACGTTTGATTTCTGTAAATGCAACATTATGCCTTTAAGATTAGACATAAAAGCTATGTGAGCATTCGGCGCAGCTCCCTTGCAAATTTCGATATGTCTCTGTGAGCTGCGCAAAGCAGCTTGGATTTAAAATGACAGACATGAGGAAAATGTGTGTCTGTAAAAGTGTCAGACCTTACACACTGCATGTCACAGTTATTTATATGTCGCTGCTGAAACACTTGTTAACAGATTAATGTGGCAGATTAGTGCTGCCGCCCTGCACTTTAATCCCCTAATCCTGCATCAAAGGGTCATAAAGAACCTTTCACACACACACACACACACACACACACACACACACACTGAATAATACACACAAATAACACGTTGCTCACACAATCCCCCAAAATGATCTGTGCAACAGGAAAAAAAAAACATTTAAATATTGCCATTCCTCATCCTTTAGCTTCTGAGCCTTTTTTTGACACAGCCACATTATATTTGTCTGTGTGCACATGCCTCCTGTCTCCCAGCGCTGTTTTGGTCTGACAGGCATTATAGATGCATATGCTAACATGGGTAATTCCCCTTGGCAGCATTGCCTTCGATGCCACTAAAGGCTCTGGGTTGATCTGGTTGGATGACTTGCACGCACACACGCACGCACGCACGCACGCACACACAAATGCATTCTCTCGATGAACAGCTTTTCCTTGCATGCACTTTCTAATAATACTTAATAGTGACATACATGAAAACTTAAATTTGGATTTTGGGTGGGGCGGGGGTACGTATTTTATGAAGTCCGAATTATGCATGCCTTCAGAATGCCCTCAAAAGCTCAGTTGGGTAATCACAGGACTAACACTTTCCATGGCGGGGGCGGGGAGCATTTGTGAGTGATTGGGGCTGCAAGGTGATGTCCAATTGCCCATGCCACATGTGCAGCTGACTACACCAGCTGCAAGGGAAGAACGAGCGAGTCAATTTCTACGTCTGCAATGTCAAGCAATGTTTGCGCTTTGACCGCCTTGATTTTAAAGGGAATGAGGGGAGCTCCTTCAATTTCCCTGGAGTCGTGTGCATTCAAACCCGCAAAGGCACATAACGGCGTAAACGCCTTCTTTCACATGAGTGAGTCTAGGAAATATCAAAAGAAAACCCCACCCATGCTCAAAAGCCAAACATACATTTTTAGAAAAACTGAACAATAAAAATTGCTAATTGAGAACAAAATGGAATAACAAAAAGTGGGACGTTGTAATTTGTGAATATCACACTACAATACAAAGCTTCTAGAAAGAACAGACTAAACGCAAATCTTGCACTGTCTGTTTTCAAGTTTGCATGTGGACAACAGCCCAGTACGTATTTCTAAATTGTTGAAATTACTGCAATGTTTTCGTCTGGAAATGGCCTTAGACTTGCCTTCATACTTTGATATCCGTCCTTGACTGGGAAAGTAAATAACATAAGTGGATGTAATGGTGCTCCATCATGTGACATTCGGCAAATTGAATTTGCTGCTGCTGCATTAAAAAGATGGAGCCCCGTACATGCATGAAAAGGAGGCAGTGGGCTTTTCAACATGAGGTTTTGTGTGAATGAATACCCTTAAGGCTTCAATGCTGGCCCTGACTTACCTAGCTCTATTTGAAAATCACTCTACACTTCCACCACTACCTCCAAAAGGTCTGACACAAAGGGGCTGTAATATTCCCAAAGAAAGAAAGAAAGAGAAAAAAAACGATTCTGCTGAAAAGAAGACCTTGGATGATGAGTTACTGGGTCTCAAGCCGCTCACCTCCTTCCATTACAAAGTAGACATATCTTCACTATTAATGTGCAGTATGTTACCTGTTATTTATTTATTAGTTAGTATTTCAGTTATTTATGAACCACAAAATTTGAACAAAGGGGCAAAACTAAAGAAGCACCTGTTTGTACAACCAATGCACAAACAGTAACTGGATGGTAACAATTGTGCCTGTGTGTGAGGTAAACAAGTGGAAGTGTCCTTGCTTGCCAGCAATATGATGTCCAGATGATTATGGGACAGTGCCCCACTAGACCAGATCCATCTGATGGCACAGTCGTGGAAAAGTATTGGTTACTCAATACAGAGTAGCGATTAAATCACAAAATGTTAATAAATCCACATGTTTTACAACATTTCAAATGGACACATTTTCCAAATGTGTATTTTGGGGAGTTCTCACCATGCTCCTACCGACTCCTGCTGTCTATTACGCGAAGCTTTCTGCCGCTAACTGCCAATGATTACAGCATGGGATAAGTGATTGATTTGAGGAAAAAACAATCAGACAGCGAGCTCTATTTTGAGAGACACTGCATTTGCGACGGCGCACACATGCTGGAGCACAAATGTTAGTTCGCGTTTGACAATTTGGTAGGCCGACCTCTGCCATGGTGGGCATGCTGATACATTATCGGGAGTGTCGCTAGAGATGCAGCTGGCAGAGTGACAATTTGGTGGCTGAAAATGACATCACAGTACTTAAGGGCTCAGGTAATGACGGTCACAGCTCATCTGTTTTCTGGGTTTGGTCATGTGACACTGAACCCTTAGGCCAGTGGTGTCAAACTGATTTTTAGTCGCGGGCCACTTCGGAGTTACGGCTTCCCTTGGAGGGCCAGTGCAAAATCTCAATGCTATTTATTACCCATGACGATTTGACATTTCGGTACAGATTTCAGCAAGAATCATGATAATTGACACACCGGATTTGCTCCCATGGGCCACATAAAGTGATGTGGGGGGCCGGATGTGGCCCCCGGGCCTTGACTTTGACACCAGTGCCTTAGGCCCTGTGATGTAATTTTTACAGCAAGTGGCAAAATGGTCGCCCCCTGAGTCGGATAAAACGGGTGGATTTGATGCTTTATTTATATTCCACACAGACATCATTAATCGGGATACTGTGTTTACGCTGGTGGGGGCATATACGGCATGTTATTGTCACCATTTTGACTTGACTTCCTCTTTCAGGTTGTCAAATCCGGCATTGCTGTCTTCTGTTTGAAACTAGCATTTGTATTTGGATGAGACAGGAGCCCAGCCCTATACCTCTGTTCCTAAAATCGCCCATTTTTCCATGTGTGGTCGTGAGTCATAAATCTACAGTTTGTGTTCTGTTCAGTTTGCAATATTGGCTCAAACTGTCGCCATATGGGGTTGCTGTAGGACATCAACAATATATAAAGCACGACAGTGGATCATCAAAACTATTCTTAATCCATTATTTTCAGGTCAAATTAAAATATATTGCTCCCTTGCCGGCGGGTGACCTGAATTTTGAGCCATACCAGTCAGGTTCAGAGCAGACTTAAAAAAGAAAAAAAATCCATAAAGTTTACAGTCCAATGAACAGTGGACAGAGTGCTTGCAACCATTTCATTTCTCGTCTCCCACATCATGTCCATATCTGAGGATCTCTTCTTCGAGTAACAGGCTCTTTTGTTGATTTCCAGAGCTGCAATTTAGTCCCAGCAAGGGGCACAGGCAAGTTCATTTCTGCTTTGATGACTCTAAATTGAGAGATTAACCAAATGATTCCAAAGCTCTTACCATCTCCCGGCCTTTAATATGTCCATGCATTTTTATCCCCTCCCTTCCCAAAGCTCACATCTCCAACTATTCACCAATATTTCATTGTACATGGCGTCTTTTTTCCCCTCACTCTATTTTACTTATCTTCTATTCCCTCCTTTAACGGACGCCTTTATGCTCACTTTTCATAACAGCTCACATAGCCTCACTTGTTATGCAATCGTTCTCTTTTTTTGCTCTGCTGTCATCTTTAATTAACCATAGTTACTGGTCACATTTTGGTGGTGGGGGGTGGGAGGGTAGGGGAACACATCAAGACTTCTTTTCTATTCATGGAATAACAGCATCAGCAGTTTGGTTGTCTCCAGATCAAAAATGAAAGTTGTTATTGAGACAGAGAGAGAGAAAGAAAGAGACTCCATGACCTTTGCTGCATGAGTTGTTGCACTACCACTACCCTTTTCCTTGTGTTCTCTGTCACTTGCATCTGTGTTCACTCTAATGAAGCAGAAAAGTCTGAAGCTTTCCACATTTTTCCTTATTCCCTTGGTTCCCACCAGATGACAGACAGTGAAAAATGGCCACACGCACAAAAAGTGACCTCTCTGTCACTATAGTCATAAGTTTCCCAGCTGCTTATTTCTTATTTATCATCTTTCAGATTTCTATATTTGAATCACTCCTTGACGGTATAATGGCCTTTTTGTTTTGTTTTGTTGCATCAGTCAGTCGTGTACATTTCCTGGCTTTTAATTGCTATAGATGTTTATATTATTATTATTTATATACCTGTATGCTGTTTGGTGTACATTGACAGCATTGCTTGTGACGTTCAATGACAGTAAAAGGACAGGCGGGGGAATATGTTATGTATGTATGCTTGAGGTCAAAGAATGAACGTTGAAAAAAATGGAAAAAGGAACATCTGTAAATGACACAAAAGAACGTGTACATTGTCCAGTCTTGTTTCCTGAAATGTCTGTCCCTTAATGTAATCTGTGGCCAATGTCAGCCAAGAGGAAATGAACATGGTGATCTGCACTTACGTTAATTTACAAGAAGTCAAACAATAACATGTGCAAAAACGTTTTGGGGCACATTTAAATGTTTGACACAAGCGTGGCTCATGACAAATGCAGAAATTCTGAACAAAGGAACACACTCTGATCACCAAAAGCCTGGTGAAAAATGAAAACACGCCTGAATCTATGATAAACCACTGGGTGATGTTTGGTGACTCCTACTGCAATGGAGGTCACGTAAGGTCAGCCAAAGCCTGTCAAGTCCCCTGATCTGTAAAGCGATGAGCGTGCTTTAACCGGAAATTGTGGGCCTATTTACTAGACCAGAGCGAAGTGAAGGTGACGTAATGTGTTTCTTGTAAGTGTTTAATCTCATCATTGCCCACTTTCACGATCTGCCGCGGCGCAACTGCGCCTCTTAGTGGCCGTTTAAGGAGGCAGCAGGTTACATAAGATTGCATGGGGCTGGCATTACGTCATTCTACTGAAAGTCGAGTGAACAATGTTTGTATGGAGAAACGTTTGAGCATTGATTCCAAGTCCTTGATGTCCAGCTTGAGGTCCAATGTGCAATCTTTGTCCATACTAAACTAAGACATTTCATTTCTTACTAGTCTTTCCACTTTTGGCCGACTGACACATAATCCCAAACTGAACAAGGACATTGAATAAATGTACAAACGGTTTTCCATATGTTCCTTGGATGCAATTACACACTAACTGAGCGCAACGACATGCAACTGGTCGGACATTTCTGTCATTTATGACGTTGCTGCACACTAGTAGGACAACTTTGGCATGGGAGAGTCCTACAGTATTTACATTTTACTGTAAGGCAAAACATTTGCTCTAGTTGACCACTGCGTGCAACTATAGTGACATTATACAATTCTACAAGATAAAATGTCACACATAAGTAGTACTCGTGGCATGTGGATGTCAAGCAGTGCACATTTTTACCTCACAAGTAACACGTACCTGTTTACTGCTACTTTGCCAAAGTTATCTTGTGTGTAGCAATGCCACAGAGCAGCGGTGGTTAATATATTGTAAAATAGTGGCTCCACTACTGTGCCGCAGTTGCTCTACTCGTGTGCTAAATTTTCCTACTAGTGAGGATAAAGAGCGTACAAATGCAAGGAACTTAAGATGTGTATCAAGGATGTTGAAGAAAAGTTCAAACCGCTTTGCATCGTGGTTGTGCCAAATGTTGATATCAAGAGTATAAGTATATATTTTTTTCTTTTTATCATGCATGTGGAAGACAGTAAGTAGCCTTGCGACTTTAGATGACTTGATATACAGAAAACCGCAGGTTACAAGCACATGCAGCAATAATCACTCACGTCCTATATTAATAAATGGATGAATGAATGATAATTTTAATTAAACGTAGTGCAATATGGTGATGTATTGGCAAGCTCTAGCTGACAGTTCTGTGTGTGTGTGTGTGTGTGTGTGTGTGTGTGTGTGCGCGATTTATCATAACGTGTTTGATTGTATTACCATTGTCACAGAGGGTTATGCTCTGTCCACTCCTCTTCAACCTAAGAGAGAGAAGTCTGGCCTGAGAGATTTCTCTGACGATGGAGGACAGGTGATCTCTGTTACTGCCATTTATGCTTAGAGGTGAGGCCTTTGACTCGCCATCTCCGCTGTCAGTGCTCCGGATATATTAATAAATGGATGAATGAATGATAATTTTAATTAAACGTAGTGCAATATGGTGATGTATTGGCAAGCTCTAGCTGACAGTTCTGTGTGTGTGTGTGTGTGTGTGTGTGTGTGTGTGTGTGTGTGTGCGCGATTTATCATAACGTGTTTGATTGTATTACCATTGTCACAGAGGGTTATGCTCTGTCCACTCCTCTTCAACCTAAGAGAGAGAAGTCTGGCCTGAGAGATTTCTCTGACGATGGAGGACAGGTGATCTCTGTTACTGCCATTTATGCTTAGAGGTGAGGCCTTTGACTCGCCATCTCCGCTGTCAGTGCTCCGGACCACAGATTTTCTCTGGAGGGATATTAAATCAGGATTACATGAACTGTGAGGGGTAAAACACTGAATAATAGGACAATGAAAAATGCTAAACATAATGAGATTGCATATGTTGTGCCAGACTAACATTAGAGTTAAAAAAGTAAATGCACATTTCATTTTAACTGTGAGAGGAAGAATCTAATCTCAAATTGTATTCTAGTTATGTTGCAAGTTTTGTGTTTGTTTTGCAAGTTATTTGTTCTGTATCATCAAATCACTTAAAATCAGTGACATAAAAAGCATGTGTTTCTTACGTTTCGATTTTGCTTTGGGGATCTGTAGATTGGCGGCAGGGTTCCTGTTTTCATGCTGGAAACAAAAAAATAATAATTTGAGCTCTTGTAGTATTATTATTAATATTATTATTATTATTCGTAATAGTTGCAGCAGTAGTAGCAGTAGTCATAGTACTAGTAGTAGTAGTAGTGAAGTTCAAAAGGAGCTGCCAAACTACAGTATGTAGTACACACAGAAGAAAAAAAACAATACTGTATACAAATACAGTGGTACCTCTACTTACAAAATTGATTGGTTCTGGAAGAAATTTCTTAACCACTTAGCCAATAGAATGCCAGGAAGATGCTCGGTAATAGCCAATGGCAGAGCAGCTATAAGTATGTTGCGTTCAGGAAACTCAGAGCTACGAGTAGCAGCCCATAATGTAATTTCACCTTTCGCATCTTAAAATTTCTTTCGTAACAAGAGGCAATCATTTCCTGTTGTGGCGTTTCATAACTTGGAAATTTCGTATGAAGAGACGTTCACAAGTAGAGGTACCACTGTACCTGTACTTCCAAAATACACAGTAGGTCTGGTGGCCAAAGTATTCAAAATATTACAGCAGCATGAATTACATTTACATGCAGAAAAGGGTATGACCTATTGGACAACCAACAATTGTGGAAACGTAACAACATGATCCTAAAAGTAAAAAGTAAGGTAAATGTAAAAAAAAAAAAAAAAAAGACAAAATCGTCACTTTCAGTTTGGCTGTAGGCATGAAATACAGTGTGTGCAGCATTGGAGTGTCATATAGTGCTTACCCATTGACCCTCCGCCCCCCTCGAGGTTTGCTGAACAGCAGGTCAGTGTAGGAGAGCTTCTTAAATCTCTCTCTGCCCACGGCCACATAGAGCTGACCGCTCTCCAACTGAGTGCCATCAGTCACCTGCTGGCCTTCGTGAGTGTAAAGACTAGCACAATAAAAGCGAATGAGTCAAATCGAGTCCTCTTTTACTCCAATTACTGTTAGACGAGTTAAATACATGATACAAACTAGTGCAGTCATCCATAAGGATCATGTTATGTCAGTTAGTAAACTGAAAAAAAAGATGTCTATAAATGATTCCTAAACACAAGGCATGTGCCATCAGTCAGAAATCTGCTCAGTTTGAATAACAAGGTAGATAGACTGTTAATTATTTGTCAAAACATAATCCGTACCCAATTTCAGTAATACCTTCTCACACCGCCAAGGACTCTCAAACCCATCTTCTCTGTGATCATCTCAAGTATTCTCTCAAACTGGCTCAGCATCCTCTGGTGAATGAGCAGCCTTATTGCAGGATCCATCGTGTCACCATTTGCCACCACACTGAGTACAAAAGTATGAGCATGGCACAGAAATTACGCATTGAAAAGTGGGTTACTCAAGAGTTCACATGTCCTGTATTAGCAGATTTTGACATGAGAGCAAGTTTGTTCCAGTTACATTCCATGCAGTAGCAATTGCTACGATAATGAAATGGTGCATTCATAAAGTAGAAGTAATGTACAAACAATGCATTGAGCGGCACAACAATGGTGTGTCATCTTGCATGAGGGGTACCTGCACTCACAATATTGGACACGGCTCCTTAATTGGTTTCAAGAACCTAGCAGACACAGAAAATCGATTTGGTGGAAGTGGTTTGGCCTGGAGAGAAAAGAGAAAATAAAACAATTTTATATCCAGTTTACAGTATATTACAAAAACTAAACTTTTGGTTGCTTTGTGGAGACAACGGTTACATACGTGGTGACCACATCATCTGCAAGGAGAGATCTTGCAGTCTACCTGTGTGCTTCCACATTATTTTAACTTAAATTATATATATATATATATATATATATAAATTTATATCATCATATTCTTAAATGTTGGCCATTCGGCATCCATTGCAGCCTGGTCTTCCTGCAAGGGGGATTTCCCCCCCCATCTGCAGCCCCTTCTCAAGGCTTCAAATTTTTCTCCAGATGTATTTTTTTTCTTTCTAATTTTCCCTTGCCCTCCCAGGTGTTGATATCAAGGGATATCATAAATATTTGTCAGTGCTTTATAAATACATTAGACTGAAAAATCGAACAGAAATCGTAGATTGCCCTGATTGCCATAGTCATGAACATGACCCCAAAAAAATATCACAGTTGGTGCAATGGAGACATGTTTATTTAGTTTTTTTTTTTTTTTCAGACAAAGAGAAAAAAAGTGTTATTTCAACACCAAGAAGACTTGCTTCATCCCAATAACAGAATCCCCCAAAATGGGGAGGGATATTAAAAACCTGTCAGACTCTTCTCAGTTTACTAAATTCATTGCATGTGTAAAGGTTACAGCAAAAAAAAATCAAAAGTAAAATTACGAGTAAAAAAAAAAAGTAAATTATGCATTTTCAAGACAATGATGTATGTATGTATATTCAGATTGACTATTACTGAATGTATATTATGAGAGGAGAAAGCTCCTTTGTTCATCTTATGGATGCCATTATTTATTATAACATATTGCAAATAATAGATTTCCCCCCAAAAACATTGTACATGGTCTGAGGTGCACTACCATGATTTTTTAAAGGCCTATAAGATGCTCTCTGAACAAAATGGTGTTTCTTTATAACAAGTAATAATAAGAAACACAGCAGTCAGTTATTCGGTCAGTTAAGAGTTCTTACCACTGATTGACACAATCAGCCATGTAAAATGGGGTGGGGGATTTGTGGTACTTGGATAGAAGATTACAACATTCATTTTAGCAGGTAATCAAGTCACCAAAAGTACTCAAGGTTCTGTGCCAAAATACATCTTGCATACAGGAGAAAAGACTAAAGCAGGAACACAAATAACAGTTGGAATACTCAATATGTTCCAAAGAAGCAGACCAAAAAAAAAAAAAACTTGGTCCTGCTCAGTCCAAAACAAGAGCCTGTTTTGACCCAACACTGTATTGCACATTCAAGTTGGACAGCTGTTGAATTTATTATCTAAATATTAATTTGAAGTGGAACACTCTGGACGTTATGCATGTAACCAGCAATATCAAGCAAGACCTCAATGACCGCCAAACGATGTAAACTGCATTTGGTCAAAATGAAGAGAAGCAGAATGTGCGATTTAGAAACATATATGTCACGTTTTGCATGATGGTAGTTGGAGGACCCCAAAAAGGAGGGAGGAGCAGGGTGGACTGAACAAAATGTATTGACAAAAAATACAAACAGGAGTACACTGGAAAAAAACTAACTTAAGTACTCGAACAAAGTCCTGAAAACCACAAGGAACCAAAGTAACAAGAACCTATGCCAAAAACAAAACATGACAGGAGAACAAAGACACTCACAATGATCCGAAGAAGACTGTCAGAACCCAGGGAACTAAATACAAGCAAAGTGACGAGACGGGAAACACCTAGACAAGGGAGCTGTTGAGGGAACTGATTGGTTAAACACAAGGGACCCGCATGACGAGAACATGTAAGGAGAAAAAGGCCACACGAGGGAACAAAACCAAATGTAACCTAAAAAAAAAAACATAATATACCGCTACACTGAAGTTGTGTGACGTAACATTCCAACAACAACAACAGATGTCATCATTTACAATTTATCATGATATGGCAGAGTGTTTTCAATATTTCCGATATCAAATCCTTCATATGCGTGGTGTCACTGGTTGAAACCAAGCATGGCTGATCCGCACATTGCATCAAAGGAACAGTAGCCATTTATAAAGTGATCTGAAGCTTGTGCTCTTGCCAGACTTCCCATATGGAGGAAGAAAGTGGTTGTGTTGACCAATTAAGAATCAATCTTTGATTAAACAATCCCAACAAATATGATACCACAGTCTCTTTTTTTTTTTTTTTGCTTACCTGCAGTGGAAGCGACTGTAACATCCTTCTCTTTCTCAAGCCAATCTGCAAATAACTGCAGACAAGAGATAGACAGTATACAGTGAATAAATGTAATCTGTGATTTTCTTGACTCATTACTGTCAAATACAGTGTGTTTTGTTTTACTATGTACCAAAGACTGATCAATAAAGGGAGGGTGTATTCTGGAAATTATGTCACAGAATATAGAAAAAAAGCAGCAAGTGGAGTGCTGATCACAAAATGCAGTATTTTCTTAGTTTTCCTTTCAGAATCAATAGGGCAAATGGTAAATAGTAAATGGAGTGTATTTACATAGCACTTAATTGACAACACGAAGTGTCCAATACGCTTTACAGAGACTTACATTCACACACATTTATACACTCATGGCCGACTGCTGCCATGCAAGACGCTGCCAGGACCACTGTGAGCACTTTAGGATTCAGTGTCTTGCCCAAGGACACTGTGACAGCAGGCAGTCTGAGCCAGGATTCGAGCCTTCAGTCACATGGACAACCCGCTGTCCCAACTAGGCCACAACTTCTGACATAGCCTACAATGCTACAAAATACTCCCACAAATGTGGGCCAATGATTGCAAATGACGTGTGCTCACACAAAAATGCATTGTTTCTCAGTGGTGAATGGGTGTTCACTCATATAACGCTTTTGCACCTACAAGGAGCGTCACACAGACTCCTCTTTCACCCACTGATGACGCAGCATCAGAAGTGACTGGGAATTCAGGATATTTTTTCTGTAATAATGTACAAGAAGAAAATGCTTGCAATAGCTCAAAATGCCTATTTATTACATGACAACTTGAAATTTTGGTACAGATTTTGGCAAGTGTCATGGAAATTGACCTGGTTGATTTGCTTTCGCAGGCCACATAAAATGATGCGGCGGGCCAGATCTGGCCCCCAGGCCTTGGGTTTGACACCTGGTGTACATGGCATTCACAATAAAATGCCTCCATCGTGAACCGATGCACTGCGCCCTTCACAACCACAAATCTTATTACCTATAGCAAGAGCTTTCTCATTTTTAAGCCATAGTGATGCACACAATTATCCTGATCCAACTTGTCCAAAGCTGTGATTTAGCATGGCTGGAAAAGTCACAGCCAAACATCACTTTTACAAGAAATTCCAACAAATGTTCGTGTGCGAAATTGATAGAAAGTTCCATCATTTGTTAGGCTAAATGTGATGAAGGCTGTTCGGGATTTCGCCATTCAGTGACATACTGTACATAGCATTTCAACAACAAAAAAATGATAATATAGGGGCTGAAATGAATGCATGTTACTTACTCTAACTTTTTAAATCTTTCTCTTCCAGCGGCGACGTACTGCTCCCCACTCTGCAGGTTGTCCAGACAGTCCACTCTGTGTCCTCCACGCGGAGTGTAGACGTTCCTCACGGCTCCAAAAGGCGCCTGGATGCCACCCGTAACCTCCCTCAAAAAAGTCTCGAAGTTGCACACTTTCCGCTGGTTAATCACGACTCTACGGGCTTCGAAGTATGGGTCACCATTGCGGAACATGAAGATATTCTTCACCACCGGTTGGGACAGAAAACTCGGTTTTTCCGAGCCCATCCTTATGCGTAAAAGTATTTTCACCCGCAATTTTTTTGTTTTACAAAATACGAGTTTTTTTTTTCAGAAAAGGAAACGATACGGTTAAACCACGCGTTTAGAAAGATTTAAAATGGCGCATTTTATAATCTCCAGCTACCACAACAATATAAAGTTCTACCACGAAGCGCGGAGTGTCTTTTCATATAGAAGAATAGAATGTGGTGTTGTCGTGCGCAAAGCCGCGTTTTGCAGGGTGCTTCGCCAAGGAGCCACACCGACCTCTACTTGAGGGCTGCCTCTCATGAGAGCTCATCTATTGAGATGTATCTATGGGGACACATTACATTTCCAGACCGCAATCAACAGTTACTTTACCATTGAGCTGAGCTGAACGCTAACTTCAAAATGCGCAGGAAACAAGAATAAGTGGACGCAAAAAAGAAAAACAAAACAAACAAAAAAAAAAAACGTGATTTGGAGCTTGCGCCCAACGCTGCAGCATCGAAAGTTAATTAGGCATCCAGAGACCCAGCGTGTGGAAGCCCTATGGTTGCCATTGACATCCGAAAAGTGGGACAAAAACATGTTTGTTCTATTTGCTATTTTCGTTAAGTGCAGCAGCATGTAGGGAAATGAATGTACACCGTGTCCTTTACACTTTATCGTCTAGTGGCACGTTTCATGTTGCATCCATTACTAACCATGAGTGATTTGTAACAAGCTTCTTTTCCCATTTAAAAAAAAATATATATAATTAACATGCTCGTGTGATCGTATGAAAATAAGGCTCCTGTAATAGTTTCAGGAAATTTTCATTTAAAAAAAGAAATGTGTGCGCGTGTGTGTGTGTGTGTACTGTAAATCTAGTTCAAGTATGACGACTTTACTGCTATGCGTAGTGTCAACCTCAAAAGACCTCAATACTGATATGACGTGTAGTGTTGAGTGGCAGATTCAGCTTTTGTCAAATATAGCATGCAATTCTATTTTAAGGCCACTTGAAGGTGCTAGAGTACAGTACATTATAGGAAACATCATCCGTCCATCCATTTTCTGAGCCTCTTTTCCGCACGAGAAATAACTGCAACAATGACATGAAACGAACGATATTACGCCAACAGTTTTACAAAAAAGATAAATAAGTAAAATAATAGTAAAGCGGATTACAAAATGAATGGAATACTACTATTACTACTACAGTACTGATGCTGCTACTGCTACGACTATACTACTACCACCAATTATTATAATAATGAAATGACTGCCAACCAGTTCAGGGGGCACCCGCCTACTGGATGGAGAATGAAATGATGACATTATCAGACGGACTTAAAAAAAGGTCAGCAGGAAGCACTGTGGCATGCACAAACGTCTGACAGCTTTTGTACTGGATGTAAGAATGTGCGTTATGCACCTAAACTGTGGTCTGGTGTGTGGTCAGAAAAAGACAAGCTAAAAAAAAAAAAAAAGACAAAAGTGATATTCTTCAGTGCACATATACGATACTTTGTATGAAGACATGGTGAAAGTCAGAAACACCAAAAGGCAAAATACAGTAACACGTGGACAGTTCAAGACTTTTGAACCCTTTAATGTGTCGACTGAATGCAGCACAATGTTAAACCACAAGTCATTGTTGAAATACTTTAAGCATGAATTCATGCTTTAGGTCAGACAAAAGCATATTTGGATTATCCATGTAATTGTCATTGAGATCCTTAAGGCTAATATGTATCAACTTCACGGTAACAAAGTAAATACTTTATACTTACATACATACATACATACTTACAGACTCAACATCGCTTATACTGTAGGCCATATACCATAAATTCACTTGACATCTATCATAACTATCATAAAACACAATACAATAAAATCTCTCAACAACACATGAACATGATAGGCTATCTACTATCTTTCATGAATAATGAACCTCATAATTTACACATCACACCATCCATTTGCAGATTAACAAAGAGCAGCCTTGAAACAGTCTTGAGATTGCTATTCGATGAGTGAAATTAAAGCTTCATGCTTGTTTTGATTGAAACATATATATTCCATCTGTAATTTGACAGTATAAGCGTTAATTAACCAAGAGAATATTGTATCTCAGTTGGGTGGGGTTAAATCTGGAGTTTTTCAGAGTCTTTGGTTGTTTAAATCAACAGTCTGGCGGATGCGAGGGTTATATTGACTCAGTGAAAATCTGTATACAACATTCCATGTTAGAATCATGGATATTTTTTTTAATGTTGACATTACAGTCGAGTTATGAATCTTCATGCGACTAACCCACAAATGAGCCACTCTTAGTTCATTCTTACTCAGGGTACTAAACAATCTACTTATTGATGGCGTTGATGCTACAAACATACAAAACTGGGATTTGACAAGCTACGCAGCAGTGCTCAACTTATTTGTCTCGTAACGACAGATTTTTTTTTTTTTTTGTAAAACAATAGGGTTTTTTCCCCCCTCACATGATTGTAATTTTCTCCTGCTTATATTGCAAATTATATTTCATCTTGTCATTCATCTATAATCTTTGAGTAAAAACAGTACTTTGTTATTCATTAGTGCCCGATCAATTTTTCATCATATTATACAGCTAGTTTTTTTAATACCAAAGACATGTTCTTGAGTTTAGCTGAGTGTTGCTTTTTTGAAAGTATTGTTAGCATTGTTTTACGTGAATAATTTTAGTTTATCTCCCTTGAGGCCGTTTAATGTAAACATTTCTGTAAAATATTTGAAAGTAACAGGAGTTGCATGCGCTTTAACAGTCATTAAAAGGAGACAGTACTTTAAATTGATAAATATGATGTAGGCATTTCTGAACGTTTTAATCCACATTTGATATGTTACCCTAAATTGTGAATATATGATATTTACTATTTCATCATTCTTACTTTATCAAATAAAATCAACCTCATCAACAATTCAAATGCCAACAGTTTTAAGTTATTTTCGTGCACTGTATCGCATCCTTGTTCAGAAAATGGGATACTTTATGGTGCATGCTACTGCAAATATTTAAAATAGTGTTTCGTATCCCACTGTGAGCATGGCACTGTTTATTTCTACCTCACATTGTAGTCATTATGTAAGATGGACGAAGTTAACCTATTGCATGAAAAGTTAAGATGACCAACATGCTGAAGTTAAAAAGCATAGTTTTGAGGACTACCATATTTCGAGAAGATGCAGGTTCTACACCACAGTACCAGTTTCCAGTTCACTGATGTCAAACCAAAATGGGTTTACACACAGCTTCACACATGCACAGTTGGAATGAAAATCACACTTACAATTTCTTACATGATTTTTTTTTTTACTGGCACTCCTAAATTTCTCCTGCTTTCGAGCCTTACCTCCTCTCACTTCTTCATCACATTTCAGAACTATGCTGTGCATGCATTCGTCCAACATTCCTTCATATCCATTTTCATTTTGACATTCAGACAACCAGCCAGTGCTGAAGCTATGATGGGGGAAAAAAAATCAGTGAATTAAACAAACCAGCAATAGTCAACAGGCCAATTAGTCAATTGTAATACACACGTTTGAGAAGAAGAATGTTACATGAGCAAATCAATACTTACTGTGAATTGACGAACTTCCCCATTATCTATCAAATGATGTTCTGTCTCTGGGGTGATGGCATAAGCCAGTCTCTGTTCCAGTAGAAAGGCGGACAATATTATGGAGAAAATAAAGCAAAGAATACTCCACAAAAACTACAAACACTTTACAAAGATGCAAATCGGCTCGGACTTACATCACAAAACTTTCCAGGTAGGCTACAAAGTTTATAGATGGCGTAAAGGGGTACCATGGTCATCGATGAAATGGCTAGGCACCATCCCAGCCCGTTAGCCCAGGGAGGAAACATATAGGTGCCATAGTTTGGGGGGTTGAAGGTTGCAAAGCTCACTACCACCATAAACTAGGAGAATTTGCCGGAGGGAGAGAAAGCAGTTACCGGTAATCAATAATCAGATAAAATCACATCCCTAAAAACATGCATGCAATGTTAATTGAATATGTTAAATCAGGGGTCACCTTCACATTCATGATTACCAAAGAAGTAGTGCTCGGTTTCCAAAAGATCGGTGACCTCTGCTCAAAATTGTGCATAGATGTGAATGGGAGTGTGAATGTTTGTCTGTCTATACAGTATGTGCACTGAACTTGGCAGGCAATCAATCTTGGGTGTACCACGCCTGTTACCCAGAGTAAGCACAGGATAGGCTCCAGGTCACCCGCGATCCAGATGAAGACATGCGCTCTAGACAATGGATGCATTTTTATTTTCATACTATATAGTCTTAACTTTTCAAGTTTTGAATGTTTTTTTGGGGGGGGAGGGGGGTTAGGGGGGTTAATTATTTATTTTTGAATATTATTTTTAATTTGTGAGAACAGGAAAAAAACATGTTCAAATGTACAGTATTTCGAAAAATTAAGTCACAAGCAGTAAGATAAACAGTACTGCATTGCGGAAATTTTTTGCACCATCATTGTTGCTTATGTCCCAATGCTATTTCTGTAAAATGGCACTCAGAAGAACAAAGTTTGGTCTTTCTGCACACGTGAACAAAACTATTTGTTTGGAGTTGCCCTTTAGCTGTTTGCCTGTTGTTATTTTAATCTGTTTGGTAGTCTGCTAATTACTTTGTGGTTTACAGAGGATGACAACGACTGCCAGAACTATGACTTAAGTCTCAGAGTAACAAAAACTATGCACCAAATTTTGTTCTGCAACCTATGCACCTCTTAGCCTGGGAATTCCTTCAGTGTGTGTGTGTGTGTGTGTGTATGTCTGTATATGTATGGATAGATAGATAGATAGATAGATAGATAGATAGAGGCCAGTGGTTAGTGGGTCGACCTCACAGTGCAGACGTCGTGGGTTCGATCCAGGCTCTGGCCTTCCTGTGTGGAGTTTGCATGTTCTCCCCAGGCCTGCGTGGGTTTTCTCTGGGTACTCCAGTTTCCTCCCACATTCCAAAGAAAAGAAACATGAGTGGATGTATGTGTGGGAGTGTGTGTGTGTGTGTGTGTGTGTGTGTGTGTGTGTGTATACACACACACGCACACACACACACACACACACACACACACATCCCCCTCCATCCATTTTCTGAACTGCTTTATTCTCACAAGGATCACGGGGTGCTGGAGCCTATCCCAGCTGTCTTCGGGCAGTAGGTGGGGACACCCTGAAGCCAGTTGCCAGCCCATCGCAGGGCACACAGAGACCGACAAACATCCACAGACACACTCACACCTTGGGACAATATTGAGTGATCAATCAGCCTGCCATGCATGTTTTTGGAATGTGGGAGGAAACCGGAGTACCCAGAGAAAACCCACGCAGGCCCAGGGAGAACATGCAAACTCCAGACAGGGAGGCCAGAGCTGGAATTGAACCCGGTACCTCTTCACTGTGAGGTCTTGGGTGGGTTGGGGGGTGTAATCCTGCAAATTGTATGTCTCACATTTACTGTTTTTACTATGGTAAAATGACTCCTGTGAAAAAAAATAATAACTGGAACAATAAATTTAATGGTAGCCTCAAACGGTATGAGGGATACGCACCAGGAGAAAGCAGGGGCTGACAAATTTCCAGCACAACCTCCAGTATCTGCCTGGCCTCTGACCAATCATCTCCTCAATATCATCACTGAAACGGTCCACTCCTGGAACACAAGCAAACATTCCAATATCAGAGACTCTGACAATTTTTTAAAAAAACGCATTGATCTTGCATTGACTAAAGGCCTTCTCCAACTACATGACTTTTTTGTCATTCATTTTGTGAGACTACCAGATAAATATCCTTATGTGTCTCTGAACAGGGTAAAACGGCACACAACAAGTCCATCACTGACCAGACCCTGACCAATCGTTGCTTCCGTCAAGATTCAGTCCATCGAAGCAGGTACGTCGGGGAGACATGATAAGCAGCTGTCAAAGTCAAGTCGACGGAGGCATTATGTGCATGTGTTTGTTTTTTGCTCAAAAAACGAAAAACAAAAAGAAGTGATTATGGACCTTTACCTGGATGGTGGGAGAAGGCGGTATAGAATGTATCTTTTTCAAAAAGAACGGATTGCTTTATTGACACCATGTTTGCTACTCAGCTACTAGTTTTGCAGTCAGCAAATGGAGCACGAGTTGAAATGCTATGTATACTTTCCAATATTTTGCCTTTTGTTCATGTCACTTTTTAAATAATATACATCACATTGTCATTATGTATGTCATGTCCAGTGTCTCATCATAAGTAAGAGGGCACCAAAGAACCGATCGAAGGATGAGGTAGGACAGGTCACACTTTGTAGCAAGACGAACAAAAATTCTGACATGCCAGACTTTTTTCGTTGTGAAGTGTCCGAGACGCCGGGTGAGCAGTCGTCGAGTATGTTACACTACACGACCCATGTGTCAAAACAACTCATAATCTACAACGAGACACTACCTTTATCTGCAACACGCCTGTCGGCTCAAAATTGGCCTTCAGTCATGTCGTCTGACGATAACAGGGCTAACACATTTACCTTTTATTCCATTACTACTAACATGCCTGGATGTGTGTCATTGTGGCTTCAACATATTCTCATGACAATTTTAATGGGGAAAAAAATATAAGCACTATCTTACTTGGAGTTTGTCAGCACTGCGTACTTGGTACATGCTTAACCAAACTATCCCTCTTCACTTCATCCTTAATACATGGTATGCCATACAGCACTATGTCAAAGTGCCGGCCCGCGGGCCAAATCCGGCCCGCGAGAATGTTTTCTGTGGCCCCTGGGATGATATTGATTTATTATTAGAACCGGCCCGCGGACCGCAGCAAGCCGAGAGCCCGCAGATCTTTTACACGCACCAGTACTACATTTCCCACAATGCAACGGTGACGCGCCAAGCAGTCGGCCGCTTTATTTAAATATTTATTAGTCTAGCAGTCGTTCCCATAACAGTGACATTAGCTTTCAGATACCCATCAAAAATGGCAAAACGGAAGGTGGACACTGAGAACCGGGGGTTTCAAACAAGGTGGGAGTCGAAGTACATGTTCATGGACGTAGCTGGAAAACCTGTGTGTCTTCTGTGCGGAGAAAGTGTGGCGCGATTGAAATAGTGTAATCTGAGATGACATCATGAAACGAAACACGCAAACAAAAACAAGAA
>NW_017805583.1:280125-402625 GCF_001891065.2 Hippocampus comes
TTAATAAATAAAAAAATATTTTAATTACTGTACTATTATTTGTTAAGTAAATTTAGCCTACTTTTGCTAAAAGAGAAAATATGGACTATTGATAGTGCCTTGAATAATATCGGCTTCTTTCATTCATGTTATGGGTATTTTTATACAAAGGAAATTTTTTTGTGCCTGTTGAAAATTAAAGTTTACTGACATAGCCATAAAAAAATGTTGCTTTATTTATCTGACCGTATTGGAATGTATTTGTTAGGTTTTCAGTCAATTAAATTTGGTTCAATAAACAATATGTGGTCATTTTTAAAATTTTCAATGAACATTCGATCAGTCCGGCCCTCGGCTTGCAGCAAAATTTTTTATCTGGCCCTCCGTCCATTTGACTTTGACACCCCTGCCATACAGTATCATCAGTTGTCTACTTAATGGAGCGCATTACTTTGAAAGAAATCCTTCTGAGTTCCAGTTTTTAAAACATGGGAAATTTCTGAAACGTGAACCAAAATACACTTGCAATGTAGACCACAATAAAATGACAGTTGTTCACTTTTCAGAGCTTTCCTTCCCAGAAGGCATTTCTTCCAGCGGATATTTTTATTGAGATGGACACCAGAACGAAAGACCACAGTGGCCAGGGTTGAAAGGTTCTTGTTAAAGCTATGAGGAAAGGAAAAAAGGGCTCAGCGAGGCCTCGGGCTTGATTTATCAGGCCTGCCAAGGTCGAACCCCACCAAAGTGTCTCAATATACAGACCCCGTTGCCTGAGGCTGAGTTAGCATTGAGTCCCCCAATGAGTTGAATGGACATGTGAAAAGTAACCCAAGACAGAAGATCAAGTCGCTCTTTTTCCCCAACCTTTCAAATTTTTGTCATGATAATGTTTCTGCATACTGCTCTTTAAAAATTGGATCAATCGGACATACACTATTGAAAAAAATGTCCTAACCTTATGATAAAAAAAATAATTGTAAATGCAATGGTGTAGCATAGAACCAGATCAAGGCTATTCATGAATGTAACTCTAACCTTAAAAATTGCATCCATAGCAGCAAACAAATTACAAAGTGATCGTGTCTGTATTTCCAATCATGTATATATAAAGTAGATGCACATGAACATTTTTTTTTCTTCAGTAACTAAGTACAACTGTATTTATTGAATTGAAATTTTAGAACAATAACAAATATACTTCTATTTTATCATTATTTATCTTGATTTCAATGGCATAACAAATAAATTATGCAGTCAGATTTATTACGAATCTTCAGTGAAATTATTACTCTCCTTTTGTCATTTATTTTGTAACTGAGAATTTCTTTTTTTAGTTTTTATAACACCTTTGCTCTTTACCTTTCTCTCCTTTTTGTTTGTAGTGTATAACACTGGCATATTCAAAGTAAGTGAGTCAGTATTGATTGCAATTTCCTGGAGCCTTACAATGGCAGTCACATCAAGACAACATGATGATCATCATTTAATAGACAGATTATGCCCCAAGCAGGAGGCACATTGAGGTGACCAGAGACTGAAGGGGCAAAAACCATTATTGTGTGTTGACATTTTCATTTCTTTACACTTAGGCCTAATAGAACTCTGTCACGCTGAGTCACAGCACGTCCATACAGACAGATTTCTCATCAGAGCACTAATATAACATCAGCATTGCTCGCCACGACAACAGGAAAAATATATATTTTTTCTCCGATCATTCTATCTCTCAGTTTCTCTTACCGTAAAACCACGCAATACCGATAGCTTCAATAAGCACTCCAAACAGAATAGACGTCCCTGCGGCAAAGTGGTCCAACAGAGTAAAGACGTATATTCCACCCTACAGTGACAGAGAGAGACAGGGACAATGTCACTTATACTGAAATGATTACAGACACCAATGATTAATCAGCTTGAAGATCTCAGTTCCATAATTACTCATCTTCGCATTACATTGGATGATAAGAGTTTCCGAAAACATTTGCGGAGATATCGCCACACCCCTTGAGTAACACAGTCGTCTCGGTATGATACTTGCATTTGTAACACAGAAGAGGGAGATGAGGAAGGTGGCGGCCACAATGAAGAGGGTGAACAGCTCTCTGTGTTTGTGGAGGCATTTGAATTCATCAATCAGACCGGTAATGACAGACTCCATCCCACCCATCTAAAAGGTGCAGAAGAAGAGAATAGACACTAGAACTGTGTTTTACACTGCCGCTGCTCGAACACACTACCAAAATACTGGATATAAAAACATTTCTATGTCTAGCAGATATATATTTAACCTGCCCTGGTCAATTGCTTGATCATGCAGAATGGTGGATATTGGATGCATTTGATGGAATAGATTTTTTTCTGTGCATCAGGGGAGTTTATAATACAGCACGAGCCTTTTGTATTGTGATATTTGTTTGAAATGCAGTTGAACAGAACAATGTTAGGACAAAACCGGACAGGACTGAGTGGTGCGTGACAAGGGGAAATATTTAGCCAGCACTTCTCGTGCACTGCATTTAAAGGAAATTAAAAGAGTCATTTATATTGGCAGTAAATCAAATCTGCAGTCCTCATGCCCATAACGGCGCTAAATGCCTTTTTTTAAATGCGCCACACTGCACCCAACATCACCCCAAGCCAGTTCTGAGCACCTGTCTCGGAGCATGAGAGGCCCCCAACGAGCCAAAGGGCACCGGGGAACCCCACATCCACCAGGCAGGGTACAAAGGGCAGAGGGATTAAGAGGAGGCCTGCACGAGGAGTGACAGGGGGCTGCCCTATCCTCCAAGCCAGTGGCTGGAACAGGGCATCCCGAGGGGGGACTTGGCACCCCTCAGCACGAAGGAGCCAGGAGTGGATCTGACACTGGAGCGCAAATGGGAAATACGGGCACCACACCACCTGGGAGGAGGTGGAGGAGGAATGAAACCCGCACCCCAGAGGCCCATTCCATAAGTTCAGCGTCAAGATGATAGAAGCTGGAATATGTTACATAGTAGAACCTTGATTGAACAGACCGGGAACCAATGGATTCCGGGCTCCACTAACAGAAAATAGTGTCAAATCCACCCAAAAAGCCCCTTTGTATTATCCCTTTCCAAGTTAGTTCCAGAATTGGTTGCAATTATCCACTGTACCAGTAAAGGGCGCTGTGGCACCATCAAGAGGCAGAGTTTGGTCACCTTTTCCCGGCTTGTGCTTCTCACTCATCATAGGTAAACAGACTTTAGAGTAGAAAAGAGCAGGCTAAAAATCACATTCAAGTGGTGACTATGTTGGCAGAGGCAACTTTCCCAGCAAACCTATGTATGGACAGACATGGCGGTCATGTTAGCAGAGGAGAGGGTTCCTTCAATTATAATGGAATATAGACATTAGCTTAGCATCTGCTGCAGGCACGCAGTCAACTTAAATATAGATATTGTATGCATCTATTTATATAGTTGGCTGTTGATTTTTACAGTGCTGGGGCGAGTACTGTACGCATCTTTCTACCCCACTGTTTTTGGTCGAGTACATAGTTGTTATTTTTTTATTTTAATTTTCTTGTAAATCTATGGCAATTAATCATATTGGAGGTGAAAAAAGAAAGTGCTAACATGGTGGTGCATGGAAGCGACCAGATGCATGTCATTAACCTCCTGACCAACAACAAAAGTATGGATGAACGTTAAAACTTTTTAAACAATTTTGAGTTTTTTTTTTTTTTTTTAATATCTATTTATAAAAATATTGCACTGTACTGGGCGTTTTAGGCTACTCTAGTGTGAGTAATTAGACCTCACACACACACACACACACACACACACACACACACACACACACACACACACACACACACACACACGCGCACACACAAAAAAACGTTCCTCGATGTAACAGATATTCGGCTCTAATTGACAATTAGTTCATTCAAATGAGGTCCCACTGTATTTATCATATGAAAACTCGTAGCCATTGTAGACAAAACAAATGGAACATATCGAATTATGCTGTCAGATGTAGTTGTAAAGGAAAGTGCATACTCACGGCACTGTCAATGCCTAGTGTCAGGAGCATGATGAAGAAGATTACTGCCCACACTGATGACCCAGGCAATGTGGCAATGGCTTCTGGGTAAATAACAAATACCAATCCAACCCCTATAAGCAGAAATTTAAAAAAAACTTGTAAACAAATGAGTACCGCACTCTAAAGTAGCGATTAATTTAAAAATGTAGTTAACATCCAGAAAGTCAACATTACAGTGCAACGATGACGATGGTTGGGTCACAGGGATCTTTTTTTCCCCATTAAATCCAGTTCAAGTAGCTACAGTATATAGTGCCACTTTAACTGACTTATATTCACAATAGTGGGTACACAGTCACAGACTATTATGAGATCCAGTAGATGAGCAGTATCAAAGAGATGCAGTGGTGTAAAACTTTACTACAAAGTAAATTCAGATAGATTTGCGCGTTCATCCCTACTACTATTTCAAGAAGTTCAATTTTGTGCGAAAGAGTTTGTTGTGTACCGTATGTATTACACACACAAAAGGAGTAGTCTGAGGTGTCAGCACCGTGCACAGGTCTGATAATTGCAGACATTGTGGCAGCCACAGACTGCAACTTGAGTTCAATTCAGACAGATAATCAACACATCACCAAAGCACAGACTTAAAAGTACTGCTGCAAAATTATCACATGAGCTCAGTGGGTTTTATGTCTGCTTTGAGCAAGACACTGAACAAACCGATTTGGGAATTTTCACAATTACTCCAGTGAGTGAAACAATAAATATGGTGTATGGAAGGTTGCTGGGAAAGAGGGTATTTTCATTCGGGTTGCCTGCTTTACGGCATTTGTCATTTTAATTGTTTCCGAAAAACTTAATGCATCTGGTATTATATTAAACCTGTGGCCTTAAAGTCCATCCATTCATTTTCCGATCCGCTTATCCTCACAAGGGTCGCGGGGGTAGCTGGAGCATATGCTAGCTGTCTTCGGGCAGTAGGCGGGGGACACCCGGTTGCCAGCCAATCGCAGGGCACACACAGACAAACCACCATCTACGCTCACACTCACACCTAGGGACAATTTAGAGTGTTCAATCAGCCTGCCATGCATGTTTTTGGAATGTGGGAGGAAACCGGAGTACCCGGAGAAAACCCACACAGGCTCGGGAAGAACATGCAAAATCCACACAGGGAGGCCGGAACTGGAATTGAACCCGGTTCCTCTACACTGTGAGGTCGACGCGCTAATCACTGGACCACAGGGCCGGCGCCTTAAAATCTGTAATGAATAAATCTTTGGAGGAGATGGGGAAAAACAGACGCCACATCTCATACTAGCCAATCGATCCAACAGATCTGTTGAGGATGAGGATTGCCTATCCATGTGTACTGAAACTTGCAACTGTGCAAAAATACCAACGTTAATATGTTCCACAAAATGTTGCCATCAGTATTCATAAGTATTCAAGCTAAAGCACCTCTATGCAACTATCAGCAGGAGGATATATGACATTTTGACATGGAGAGCTCAAACAATTTGGTATTAACACCAACTACACACGCAGTTTAAGTTCTAAAGGCTGCTGTCTCAGTCCATTATTGTACATACACATATGATTTTGTTGTAAAACATCATGATAATATAGTGAAAGTTTTCGATGCTGAATGGATTATTAGCAACAATAATGAGGCTGAAGAGAGCACCTAGGTAAGCGACCTGTCGATTTGGTGGCTCAATGACATTTTGAACGTTACAAAAACATCTTTCCCCTTCTGAGGCATTTTTTTTCTTGAAAAAAATATCTAACCATAATACAAAAGTTTCTCATCAAAGCAAACCATGAATTTTGCGTAACATTGCAAGAGCAGCATACCATCTCTCGCGACCTTTTCCAGAGCCACGTTGTGCTTGTATGACATGTAGCCAAGGAAGGAGAAGACAACAAAGCCAGAGAAGAAGCTGGTCAAAGAGTTGATGGAGCTGGTGATGATGGCGTCCCTGCATCATTAAAACCAAATCAGATGAAGATTGAATATGAAAAGACAGAATGCAGAATTTATCATAATTAGTCCATTGTCACCGTCTTGATGCAACAGACCAATCGAGGCCTGTAGAATAAAGTATATTCTGCATAATGAATGGTTATATAATGTAAATTATATCCAATATTATTTGATGAGATGCATCAAAATGCTATAGCAATATCCAAGCACAGCATATTGAATTGTATCATACCAAAAAGCGGTATATGGCTTTGTGTCCAATCGTTAGGCCTTATAGTGATATGTATGTATCGTATCAGTCAAAGAGATGTAGCGTTACACGCCCAGTAAATATGCAAGTTGTTTAAATACCGGTAGATATATTGCTGATCCATTCGGTGATTTGTAGCATTTTTTTTCCAAACTTTCTGATTGCTGATCAAAACCAAAAACCCTTTTAGTCCTCTTTCGATGTCTCAAAAACACACGAGCCAGCGGCTAAATCAGTTTACCTGGCTCAGGCATACTGAGGAAGGCATGCACTGTTATTTATGCCAAAAGCACTGTGCCCCAACCCAGCAGGCAAATACTGCCTCCATTGTGGGACAGCCATCAACCAGCTGTAGGCTGGACGCATTCAAAAGACATGAGGTGACGGCCATTCACAAAGCAGCAGAAAAGACGAAGTATATTAAAGATGGTCGTACCTAAAAGCACTCAAACAATACAGTTACAATAACTAAAATAAAATAGTTTAGATAGTTTAAAAAAAATGTTTTTTCTTTTTTTTTTTACAGAAGACACTGGAGCGTGCTATTGCAGCACAGGTGGACATGGACCACAGTGTGCTCATAAATATATACAGTACTGTATATGAAAATAAATGAAAGGAAAAGGAGATGGGTCCTGTTAAAATATGATTCCTCTCTGTTAGCTGGATTTGAATGAAACAATGTAGAATGCTGTTGAAGGTATTTCCTGCTTACTGTGATTACAATCACCTTTGGTACCCCCTCACCACTACTACCCACTACTTTTATGACCCCTCCAGAGGACATGTCAACATCAAAAGAGGAACTGTTATCTCAAGTGTCTGTGTTGCAGCTATTGAGGGACTGCGCTTTGCTATGAGTACTATTGATCTCAGTCTCTTTCCTGAACATTTGTTTGCACACTTAAAACAACATATGTGGTGTTAAAGTTTATCTTCTTCCTCCTTGGTTGATTAACGGCCCCCCAAGTGTCTCTTCCGTTGTTCCCCCGCACCTTGGGTCGGTCCCTGATCGCTGTTAAGCCCCCCTGGGAAGACCTCTTATCTCAGGATGTATGCACAGCGGGGGTTCTGGAACTTGCTATCACACCAAATGGTGGGTAGTGGTGGTCTACCACACCACTCCCAACTTCTCCCAGCCACACCGGGTCAGATGTCATGTTACTTTCTTTGTTTCCGGGATTTGCATGAGAGGCGTACCTAACCGCCTCTCATTATCATATTGTCTCTATATAATCTCATGAATGTGTTTCTTCTACGCTTCCTGTTTCAAATCTGGACCCCTCAGGAGCCCAAATCGATTTGTAAACTGCAGAAATAAATTAAAAGCCTTTGAAGGAACTGTTCATCGCCTCCAGCCTTTATTTGGATTACCAACATTCTCCTTGTCCGAAATTCAACGAACACGCGGGGAAGAGGAGGCCGCTCTGACCCCAACAATCCTTATTTTATGTGTTTTCTGTTACAGAGCAAAGTGCTGAAAGACAAGGCGGGTTTTGAGGAGCTTCAAAGGGTGTTGCAACTCACCTGCTGCATTTTGTGTCTGATGCAACTCCTCACGCATGAGTCTCTTTACCTGTAGCAGTTGTTGCTGAATTTGTTGTAGCTGGAAAAGGCGATTAGCACACCAAACCCAACTCCCAGCGAGAAACAGATCTGCGTGGCGGCATCGATCCAAACCTGGGGGGGTGACAGAAAAGGTGTACTTGTGTGAAGCGGCAAACAAAAGGCACAAGAGAGGAAAAAAGCCATTATTTGGGATAATTGCAGGAAACTCATTCAACGGCAATAGATGAAAGACGCTTGTGAATACAGGGGTAATTTTGCAAATTACAGCACCATGCATCTATCTAACCTAATTCTCCAATTCCCCTCTCTCTCTCTCTCTCTCTCTCTCTCTCTCTCTCTCTCTCTCTCTCTCTCTCTCTCTCTCTCTCTCATAGCTATATTCCATTCTATATCTATTTTACTGTTGGCTCTTCTAGAAATACATTGAAGATGAAGAATTACCATTCAGTCAAATGTTACAACAAAGTATCAAAATATCAAAATCAGTGTTTGGATTATGCTGTATATTTTTTTCACCCCACTGCTCCTCTTCTCCTTTTACATCCAAATCTTTATCTGCACTCCTGTTTCCTGCAATCCACTTGGCTCTCACCTTGGCATCACAGAGTTTCAGGAAGTCGACAGAAAGGTAGGCCTTAATGCCATCCTTGGCTCCAGGCAGGGTGACTCCTCGGATGAGCAGCACAGTCAAGACCACATAGGGCATGGTGGCTGTGATCCACACAACCTGAGAGGGTCACAGAAGGCAAATACACACATGCACGCACAGAAACCTACTTAGAGTAGATGCACATTTTAGAGAAGATGGCGATACGAGAATTCAACTGCTATACATGCATTCAGGTTCAGTCAATGAAAAATATCCAGTTACGTCTTTACATACAATGTTTTCTCACATTATAACTATGCCATACAGTTTATGATTCACGTGGAGGGCCTTCAGGAGGATGTCATCCTTCTTTTCCAATGACCACATTAAAGAAATGAGAAATTTCAATTTCCAACCTTGCCAGACGTCTTGACACCCTTCCACAGACTGAAGTAAAGCAGAATAATGACCACACCGAGACAGGAAGTCAACTGCCAACGTGGACGACCCAGGTTATCAATTCCACTACTGTCTTGAATGTGGAGCACTCCTCGCCTATGGGAAAGAGAATTCTGGTGAAAATCAAGAGTACACGGTTTCACTTGAAATATCCGACATGATCAGATAAATATAAGGATTAAAGGATCTTGAGGAAACGCTGTCAAAACAATGTATTATAGTTGAACAAATACCCTGAGGGTGTGCATCTATAGGAAACAATTCTACGAAATAAAATGAGGCATGTCCACGAGCTCTGTATTTAAAAAAAATGACAGGTGATATTAACGCAGTGATCTAGATTATTCCGGAGTGGTTCTGACAGGTGACACGAAATGCAGTCAAATTGTCTGGTGGTGGTACACTGTAAATAGCACACTGTCATTCCAGCTGTGCTTGGTGAAAAGCTTGAACTGTCACAACAAAACAACCCATTTGCTCACAAGAATACAAGACACCTGGCTAGCACCTGGTTGCAGGGTTGCCAAATGAAAACCGATGCAATAAGAATGTGAATGACAAACCATATTTTCAACAGAAATATTAGGGACATTTCAGCATGGTGTACAGTCCAAACTGAACAACAATACAAAATCCAATATAATTAAAATAATACCTGCATGACAATGTCAATGAAAAAAATGACCATTATGACTTTGGGAAGCGATCTCATTATCGTGTCCAGTCAGTAGTAGTTAATATCTGACTCCATCATTCAACATAATTTAAAAAAATAAATCTCTTTATCTTGAACAAGATATTAGTTCCCCAGTTGCTCCCGATGCTGCGTCATCAGCAGATGAACAAGGAGTCAGTGTTGAAGCACGTTGGTGCCTTGGAGGTAGAAAAGCACTTTACAAGTGAAAGCCCAAGCTCATTTAAAATAAGGGTTAACTGCAACCTAAGATAAAATAAAAACATTCCTGAAGCATTATATGGATCAAATTTAGTATATAACATTTGAGTCTTGACCATTAAAGCTGGAGTTGAATAGTCTTAAAGCTGCTCTAAAATTTTGCGTGAAGCCCTCCCCGCTCCCGGGGCCAAACCCCACACACCCCACATCTCTGCACAAAGAAACACTTGCTGCTCACTAACGCACCTGTAAGACGGGACGCCATGGCTGCTACTTTGTAGCGTGACTTAGTCATAATGGAGTATTACAGTTTTAATATATAAAGCTGTTTTGTTTATTTTGTCACTGCAAACGCCAACCTTTAGGCTAAACAGCATTTATTATAGTGTAATACAGTATACACTGTCTCACATAGATAAAGAGTGAAGCTGAGCCAACTTACTCAAAGTACTCTTGAGCTGGAGTGGCCTTGTAAATGTCACTGATTGTGCTGTCATCAGCCCAATCGGAGCAATTTGGGCTGTTCCAAGTGTTGTTGCAGTGCACCCAGGGGAGCTCGGCAGTGAACGAGGAGAAGAGGTAGAAGAGAGCCCAAGAGATGATGACATTATAGTAGAAGCCAACATAGAGGGAAATGAGGATCACCGTAAATCCTACACCTGTGAGACAAAAGCAGTCATTCATCATTTAAAGTAAACATGATGTTTTGTGAAAGTGGAAAAAAAAAGCGTATGTAATTGTCGTGGCTTTTCCTTAAATGCGTATAAATGTTTTTAATGTAATGCTATCGTTTCGTATTCTTTATTGAATAAATTATTAGCGGTAAGAGTTATAGTATTTATTTAAGATAATAATGATCAAAATAATTGTAGTTAATTACATTGCCCAATAAAAATTATAGTGGGATAGTTTAGAAAACCTCGAGTTTCCTTTCAGAATCACAATTTTCTATGAAATGTGGAACTTCAATTAACATGCTCATACAAAATAAATCTGGATTTCCCCCAGCCCCCAAAATGTTATTTACTGGTTTTATTCCCCCTCCCCCTCGTAATGTTCCAAAAATGAGTATGCACCAACAAAAGTTTCGCAAAGCCAAATTGTAAATCATAAGAGTTGTGCAGGCAAATGACGCCTTTTATTTGCGCCACAAGCGGCTGCACTGTGCTTCCATTTCCGCTGGCTCTCATCCTCCACCCCTTTTCTTCACATGCATTGATCTTGGGGGGAACCAAGCTTGTTGATCAGAATAATTACTGCCAATATGGGCATGTGAATGTATGTATTTGAATAATTACTGTGATCCCCCCACTGAGAGGCAGAGAATGACAGTGTGCGAAGTGTGTGATTAGGACGTAAATGTCTTCTGTGGAACCCTGACAGACAGTACATGTTCGCAGACAGGAGGCCCACGCTTGCACGCACACGCGCACGAGCACACGCGCGCACACACACACACACACACACACACACGGGGTTTAAACACAACTATGAGGCACCTTCAGCGTGTCAAGGACATTATTGGACAAAGGATGAATGTCTCGTGGCATGCTGAGAAGCAACAGATGGTCTTGGTGATGTCAATATATTTACATGTAGTCAGACCGTGTGTGTGTGTGTGTATATATATATATATATATATATATATAGTGTGAGACAAAGAGAGAAAGCGAGAGCATATACTTATACAAAATAGATACAACAAACCAAAGGAAAAAAAAATGTGGAAAAAAAAGGAAAAAAGAAAAAGAACGAAATAAAAAAAAAAAAATAACTATCCCGACAGATTGCATCTTATGCCATGCTCATTGTTGTTTTGAAAAGCACCTGCAGAAATTGTTAGCCAATCTTTGGCAAAAGCATTCGGACAATGAGGACAACAGTCTAAAAGCCTAATTTTCATTTGTTTTCCACCTGAGTGCAATAAGAATCTGATGTTCTGGGAGGATAAACAATGCCTGTCGACGCTTGACACAGACGAGTGAACAAAAGGAGGACTGGCATGTAAATGGGCAGGCAAGTGGGTAGGCAAGCAGACACATGGAGGTGCCGGTATTGATGGGAAGTCAACTAGTTGACAGTCTAGTGGGAAGGTAGATAGACACATAGACTGACTTTGATGTAGCAAGCGCATCACCCATCAAAAACATGTGCACGTTTGGATACTGACATTAGGTAACACTTACATAATCAATTGAGGTCCAATACAATAGTAGTAGTATTTTTTTAATAGTAATAGTTCAATGGGTTAGCTTGCTATTTGAATCATGTTGCTCAGTGAAGGTCAGCCATGTCCTCATGAACCCAAAATCGGCAACCTGTCATTGTCCACCCTGTCCGCAAGCACACAGATTTTTCTGTCTGCTTGTTTAAAAACTGTGGAAGCCTGGCAAATGTGCAATTGTAACGGCACAACATCTACGTAATACAATAAATATGGAGTTTAATGGAAATTTTCCATTTTAAGGGCTGCAGATAGAGAAGTATCAAAAGCATTGGAACGGCAAGATCAATTTCTTGGTTTTTGTTGTATACCGAAGACATTTGGCATGTGCTGAAAAAGAAAGAAACTTCTGGTGTACTGAGCAACTGAAATCAAAATGGTTGGCCAAGGGCAGTTGTGGCCAACGCCCAAAGACAGCAGTCTTTGACATCACTGCCAACCTCCACAGGGCAGGGGTAACGTTATGACAATCTGATGTCCAAAGAAGACTTTGAGGGAAGAAATATACAAGCCATACAACAAGATGCAAACCACTAAAGAGCAAAAAGAAACAGAGGCCAGATTCGATTTTGCAAAGTGTAAATGAATGAATGGGAAAAATTGGGAGGTTTTAGACTGGCCAAGTCAGTCATCGGACCTTAACCCAATAGATCATGCATTTCAACTCCTGAAGAGGAGACTGAAAGACAAAAGACCCAAAAACAATCAATTGTTCATTTTGTACCATCAAAGAAGAAAGTAGTCAGTCAGAAACTCTATATACTTTTCAGGGTTTATTTTCACATACTTTGGGACCTGAAAGGAGCCAACCAGCTGTCTCCTCATGATTCTGACTCCAAACATGACTCTGTGACCTCCCTGTTGACATTGGAGCCTTGGTGGGACATGGTGGCCATCCAACAACCATAAAATATTCGATTCATCTTGACCACCCGGGGTTGCACAGCACTAATCAGTGAACAATAGCGTGCTGCAAGGAATACCACTGCATAATTGGTAGTTATGGGCATAAAAGAGGAGAAAATCATGGTGTGAGCCCCCCGACCACAACACCGCTCAGAATCTTTGGAGCATCCTCAAGCAAAGATCTATGAGAATGGAAAGCAGTTTATATCCAAACAGCGGCTTCAAGGAGCTATTCTGATATCCTGCAAATAAACTCAAGCGGCCAATCTGCAAACACTCACAAGATCAAAGGATGCAAAAATCGCAAAGCTGCTCTCAAATAAGAGGTCCTATGTCCAACTTCACCTCGTAAAATGGTTTAGATTGGAATAGCGAATACTACCTAAAATTATTATAATAGAAGATGACTTCAAAATTATGCTGAGTGCCATTTGCATTGACTACAGTCCTCATAAAAATAAGTGCTGGCATAGACAGACAGACAGACAGATAGACAGACAGACAGACAGACATCGCTCTCTTGGATTATAACTGCAATTTTTTTTTTAAATGAATAGATTTATTTTTCTTTTTACTACAGTCCTGTGAATTAAATCTATGTCAGTATGATTCATCTTGTTAAAGTCATCATGTTGAGAGTGTTAAAAATGAGCATTTTCGTGAGAAAATTCAACCAAATATCATCAGCTTTTGATATATGTGTATTGGATGCTGGGGTTACAAATGTGTCTGCGTGCATGTGCCTTGACGTCATACCTTTAAATATGGGACATATTTTCCAGACCCCAGCGGCTCCCTCCCTGTTGTACTGTCCCAGAGCCAGCTCCATGTAAAAGAGAGGCATGCCTGCTATCACCATAAAGAACAGGTATGGCACCAAGAAAGCACCTGTACACACACACAGACATGTTTCAGTTTTATTTCCTAAACAGGCATGTCAATGATGAATGTTTCGCAGCACTGAGCAACCTTTAGAACAGGGTGTGAGCCTCGGCGATGGCTACAGCTTTTAAACCTAATGAGAGCTCTATGTTAAACAGCCATAATTAGTGACCATAATTGTTGGAGCTAATCTATTCAGAGCAGCTGTGGTTGCTTTTTTATCTGTATTTTGATCTCTTGAAAGGGTTGAAAGAATTGCGGAAAAGGAACAGGAGATGATACACACCTCTTACACCCCTACCAAAATAAGAAAGTCTTAATTCAAGCATGTGAAATTTCCAACTTCATTTCTCCTTTTCCAAATCTCTGTCAATAAAACTAGAAATGTAAACAGTGTCACCCCTCCATTTCTACCTCCACTATTTGAACAGAGGAACCTGATTTTCTGTCACACCACCCATTCCTCCCCTCCCCGCCCCAAGTACATCCATTTTACCAAACTCATCCATCGGCTTGAAACTCACCTCCTCCATTTTTGTAGCAGAGGTAAGGGAACCTCCAGACATTGGCGAGATCCACTGCAAATCCGATCACCGATAGCAGGAAGTCAATTTTCTTTCCCCAGGTTTCCCTTTCCTCCTCACCGCTGGGGTGGGTCTGAGTCGTGGTCGGAGCCACGAGGGTGGTGGAGGTGAACTGGACCCCATTCTGCTCCTTCACAAGGATCAGCTCCACCTGGAGGGTTACAGTCATGAGTTACTACGTCTGACAACGCTGTTGTCATTTCAACATGATCATGTTTTAGTTCATGATTATGGAATATCATGTTTAATCATAAAGGAGGGGAATATTCATATCAAGCCAGCCACAACATGAGATACAGACATTATGTACAATATCCAAAACACTATAGGTCAAAATTAATCATTGACAAAGATGGTCATGCTTATTTTTCATTGACTTTGATTTGCTGCTGTGATATGCACTGGTGTGGAACGACACTAAAAACACTGAGGACTGTTCCACTTTTCGTCTTGGTTAAAGAAACCAACATATCAAAACGATCTCTCAGTGTACCGCGGTGCAGTTCGGCGCCACCTCACCTTTTTGAGCGGATCAATAAAAAAACTCAACTTACTTTACTCATTCATTCATTCATTCATTCATTCATTCATTTTCCGATCCGCTTATCCTCACAAGGGTCGCAGGGGGTGCTGGAGCCTATCCCAGCTGTCTTCGGGAAGTAGGCAGGGTACACCCTGAACCGGTTTCCAGCCAATCGCAGGGCACACAGAGACGAACAACGATCCACGCTCACACACACACCTAGGGACAATTTTGAGTGTTCAATCAGCCTGTCATGCATGTTTTTGGAATGCGTGAGGAAATCGAAGTACCAGGAGAAAACCCACGCAGGCACGGGGAGAACATGCAAACTCCACACAGGGAAGCTGGAGCTTGAATTGAACCCCGTACCTCTGCACTGTGAGGTTGACGCTCTAACCACTGGACCACTGGGCTGCCAAACTTACTTTACTGTTATATCATATTTTGGTACAACTATAACAATGTAATTAGATTGTATAATTGTGTTAATATCAAGTATAATGTGAAATCAAAGTAGGAAAACACTTTACATTCTCTCACTTTCGACACAGCAATAACGGTTAGCTCTTCATGAACAACGATCATGGAAACATTTCTATTGCAATATTGCACTCATTTTATATGACACACATGCTGTATATCGGCACTGACCTCTTTGGGACCCGTAGCATTGGAAGGGTTTTTTTCTGGGGCTACGACTGATGACATCAGGCAAATCGGGACTCTATCCTTCAGCATGGAGCGGTACTCAGCTTTCGGTAAAGGCAAATAACCCTGATTATGAAAGACGGAGGTGGATGAATGTAGAAGAGAATGTAAGCAATACAACCTAACTATATCACTATTTTAAAAATTAAAAATGAAAACCCCCAGATGAACAAAATACCTCCATCCATTTCACCTGTTTTCATTCGGGTCACAGCTATGCTGGAGCCTATCCCAATGGAATTTTGGGCAGGACGTGGGCTAAACCCTGGACTGGTTGCCACTCAATCACAAGGCAATAAGAAACATATCACATTCACACCAAGGGACAAAGTGTTGACTGAACCTAATGTGCATGTTTTGGGATTGTGGGAGGAAGCTGGAGTACCAGTGAACATCCATGCAAGCAGGAGGGAGACCATGCAAACTCCACACAGGAAGGCCAACGTCGAGAAACACTTAACCCAAGAACTATGTGGCAGTTGTGCTGACAAATACCCCAACAGCACACGTGTTATACGCTGGGCATAATTATACTGGTGTTAAATTGTTAAATGCCATGTATTTTGTTACTTTGTTCCTGACTTTGCATACAAAGAGATTAAGGGGAGCATGGCAAAAAAGCAACAGGGAGTGATGTAGAAAAAGACATGCATGGGAGGGTGTGAGGGTACGTCTGTACAAGGCCATTGCTGCGCGCTCATTACATTTCACACTTGTTGATCGCCATTTTGATAATAACTAACCTCAATAAGCCTCGCACATCAGTTACCTTTTAAATCGAGAATTCATCTTTGCTTCAATAAAATATTAGCTGTATCATGGATTATAAAATATAATATTGCAGGGATTATCACCAGTCTTAATCCCCAAATACATATTTTTTTCTTTCATGAAGAATAAAAGAAAGAAAAAATGGAATACATAGAGTAAAGTTTTAGTTTCCCTCAGGAAATAAAAATAAGAATAGGAAAACCTTTGTCTCACAATGGAGAAATTCGCAATCATTTGTAATGTTTTTTTTTTTTTTCGTAAAACATTGTTTGACATTTCATTATTATAACAAAAACAACCGTTCAATTACAAATGCAATTCACTAGAAATAAATTAACTAATTTGACATTCGCTGCAAACCATTGGACACATTTGATTATTATACTATATAGTATACATATATACGCAAACAAGGTCATTCTCGCTTGGTACAAAACTCACCGTTCACCAGAATCAAGTGAAACGCTCCCTCAGTTGACAATTTGGGTCTGTCAACTTCCAGTTGTGTTGAGGTTCCTCACTTGGCTACAAAATAATTAGCGGCATATTTACTTCATATGTTACAATTTAGAAACTAGGCCAAATGAAAAAAAAATACTGCAAAAATCATCGTGATAGATAAGGGTAAAGACAGAAAAAGATAAAAAGAAGTGCTCGTCAATGATGATGTGGCAGCTTCTTTGGCTACCAGAAGACCGTATGGTCTGCTGTGGGGATCTGTCTGCAGGACCACTCTTGAAATATGAGGAACAATCAACAACCCCCCCCCCCCCAAACCCCTGACCCCTCCCTCCTCCCATCCTCACCATGCCTTTGTCTTGTCCTCCTCTTCATGATCCAAGTCAGTGTAAATTTCCTCTCTGATGAAAACCATCCTTTCTCTCTGGAAACCGAGAATGTTAAAACAGAACATTTTCACAATTATTTTATGTTGAATATGTAATTCTAGAACTGTTGGGCAGATTCCACCCCCCACAAAAGATTTATAAACAAAATCAATTTCCATAAATTTAATTGAATATGTTGTTGATGTTGATAGTTAGCAAACTATGGTTAGCAAAATGTCTTGAGCACCTTGACAGATGTGCAAGTTACCCAAGCCACAGGCAGCAACAGTCAAACACCCAAATACCATCACAGATGCTGGGTTTTTAACTGTGCGCTGATAAACAAGCCGGATGGTCATTTTCCTCTTCGTCCCGGATCACACAGCGTTCACGATTTCCAAAAACAATTTGAAAGGTGGACTCACCAGAACACAGCACACTTATTTTGCGCCCAGAGAAGTCAGTGGCGTTTCTGGCCGTTCTTGATCGAAAGCTTTCCGCTTTGCACGGTACAGTTTTAATTTGCATTTGTGTAGGTCGGGACAAACAGATTTTTTTCGGAAGCTTTTTTGAGCCCACGTGGCAATAATGATGCTGCTTTTAATGCAGTGCCGCTTGAGGGATAGAAGATGCCAGGTTTAATGATGATTTTCGGCTTTGACGGTTATTTGCAGAGATTTCTCCACATTCTTCAGATCTTTTGATGAGATTATGAAGCAACATTTCTAAATGCTGTGAAACTGTATGTTGACAATTTTTTCTCAATTTGCTCATGCAGTTGATCGATATGTGGCGACTCTCACCCCAGCTTTGCTTCGGAACAACTGAGCCTTTCGAGTTTGCTCCTTCATGCAAACGTGACACTCATCGGTTTCCAGTTAAGCTGTTAAACCTGTGGTATGTTCCAAACAGGTGTTTTTGAGCATTCCTTAACTTTCCCAGTTATTTGCTGCCCCTGTCCTTTCTTTACAACAAGTTTGCAAAAAACTATGACTTATCAATTTGAACATTAAATATCTTGTCTTTGTTGCGCATCCAATTGAAAATAATTGTATTGCTTTTATTTATTGTTTACATGACGTTCCAGCTTCACTGTAATTGGGGGTTGTAACTATGACACAGCTACCTAGCTTGCTGCCTACAGATATCTTCAGATAGATATCAATGTCCAGCTGACCTACAGAGTCCGTTCCAACACCTTGACCTCACCCGTTTCTGGTTAAAGCGTAACAAGACAGAAGCACCAAATAACACAATCAGCCAGCTCCCCACGGACAGATTTATGATCTTTATACTAATGAATGACAGCCTGTTGCTTGCAAGCCACTCACGATGATTAATCAGCCACTAAACAGCCACTAAAGCACCTACACGCCCTCAAAGTACAATCATCCATCAAGCCTCATATCAGAAATCATTGGGTCGATGTTACCTGTGGTGGGTGTATGAGTTTTCTTCCCCAACGGTTCAGACAACAACTATAATCGAGTGGGTTGCTTTCATAAATGCAACAGCTGTGACCCAGAGAGAGGAAGGGCAGAGGAGGAGGAAAAGAGCAAGACATGCAGGGAAGGGAGAAGGACACGAGAAATGGCAGGTGAAATGAGGCAGGAAGTTAAGTGTTTTTCCATTTTATCACGGAGAATCATAGATATTACAAATACTGCCAATGGTCTACTCAGAAAGCATACACATTGAAGTGCTGAATATAGAATGTTTAGTAGCGGAGATAAATTCTTCCTGTGTTTTTTTTTTTTCTACCCCATGACGTATTTGATACACAATTGAGATGATGTGTGTAAAATGTGGAGACAACAGTAAGGAATGGGGACACATTCTTTGTCTATTGAGGACAGTGCCACCATTTCTAAACAATTGCAAACATTGCCCCAAAACACCAACTTCCAGATTACCTGCTGAGAAACCCAGTGGGGGTTCTTGTATTTAATGAATACTCACATTGCTGTTATTGCAAACCCAATACCAATGAAGTCGGGATGTTGTGTTGAATGTAAATAGAAACGGAATACAATGATTTGCAAATCATATTCATCTTATATTTAAAGACAAGATACTTTGTTTTTAGTAAATAATCGTGAATTGAGAATTTTATGGCTGCAACACGTTTCAAAAAAAGCTGGGACGGGGTCATATTTAATGCTCTGTTACGTCACCATTTCTTTTCACAACACTCAAACGTTTGTGAACTGTGGACACCAATTGTTGAAGCTTTGGAATTCTTTGCCATTCTTGCTTGATGTGCAACGTCTCCCATGTGGTATTTTACGCTTGATAATGTGGCACACGTGCAAAATCTGGTTTGGCACTGTCTTGCTGAAATAAGCAAGGGCATCCCTGAAAAAGATGTTGCTTGGATGGCAGCATATGTTTCTTCAAAACTTGTATGTACTTTTCAGCATTCATGGTGCCTTCACAGATGTGTAAGAAACCCATGCCAGCGGCACCAAGACAGCCTCATACCATCACAGATGCTTGGGTTCTTTTCCTCTTTGGCCCGAAAGACAAGGCCTCCACAATTTCAAAAAACAATTTGAAGATGAAAGACCCCTTTTCCACTTTGCATCAATCCATCTTAGATGAGCTCAGGCTCAGAGAATCTGGCGGCATTTCTGGATGTTGTTGATCAATGGCTTTTGTTTTACATAGTAAAGCTTTAAGTTGCACTTATGGATGTAGCACCAAACTGGATCTACGTTGGTTTTCTGGTGTTTCTGAGCCCGTGTGGTGATGTCCTTTTCACACTGATGTCGGTTTTTGATTCAGTGCCGCCTGAGAGATCGAAGGTCATGAGCATTCAATGATGTTTTGGGGCCTAGCAGTTTACATGCATTGATTTCTTCAGATTCTCTGAACTTTTGATGATATACTGTATTGGACACAGATGATGAAATCCCAGAAATTCCTTACCATTGTATGTTGAGTAACACCATCCTTAAACTGTTCGTCTGTTTTCTCACAGTTGTTCACAAAGAAGTGAACTTCGCCCCCTCTTTGCTTGTGAATGACTAAGCGATTCAGGTGCAGCTCCTTTTATACCCAATCATGGCGCCCACCTGTTCCCAGTTAGCCTGTTCACCTGTGGGACGTTCCAAGCAGGCGTTCGATGAGCATTTAACTATCTCAGTCTTTTTTGCCCCCTATTCAACTTTATCTGGAAAATGGTGCAGCCACAACATTCTAAAAAAAAAAACCCTTTTCGAATATTTGTACTTTTATACGCAGCCCCTAAGGGGACATGGAAGGAAAAAAAAACTTTGCGAGATCTCGCTCCGTACTTTTAGGAGAAAAAAAGTCGTGTTTTTTCCAGTTTCCATCCGTTTCCACGCAAAGGCCGTTCGTGAGCAGATATCTAAACTTTGTCTTTCTGTCTGGTAAATTTATGTTTGGAGGAATTTGTGAAGGATAATAAAATGTTCAATTTCATTTTAACACAGTTCGGTTTTTTTTAACACAAGACACCACCTGCTGACCAAAGTGAGGAGTGACAATTATGTAGTCATCTTTCACAGGCAGGTTTATAAAAACTCAATAGGGATGATGAATGCAGGAATGCTAATCAACATCCAATTTGGTTAAGAAATTCTGGATTAAATTCACTAACCAAGAAATAAAGGTTATTTACATCAATAATGCATTTGCAAACCCAGCGTTTAACACTGCAGTCAAATATGTTGTCCGTATACAGTACGGAAAAAAAACAGCAGACAGGAAACGTTTTATTTGTAAAGGTTACATTTTATTCAATCTCAAAAGCGTTACAATTCCGCATTGAAAGTGAAGTATTTTGGTACTCGTCAGAAATAGTACAATGTATTGATTTGGAGAGTCAGTCTCAGAGGTCTTGACTGCCAGAACGACGCTGCTCTCGGCTCTAACACCAGACGATCATTCATCATCTGTCCTGACACGAAATCCATGTTGTTTGCATTTACTGTACATCCATCGGTAACAGTGCAGCTGTGCAGAATGTTCCAATTGGTTGCAAATAAAGTCATCCAGGATCGCCGAGTCATTGAACTTTTTCCGACAAAATACGCTTCGGATGTCTTTCGCTTATTTGTAAAACGTGATTAATATTAAGAGCTGATTTTATGTCTTTGTATTTCAAGCCAACTTCAAAGTAAAATTAAATTAAACTTGGCCACGGGTGAAAACGCTCCATCTTCGTTGCTTTCATTTAGCAAGATTAGGAAAATGACCCGAAGTACATAACACGCATTTAAAAAACAAGCATTGCCACAGAAAGTTTTCGTGATCACGCCAATTTGGCGTGATCAGGGCAAACTTTGTGAAGGAACGCAAAGTTATTTTGTCCTTCCATGTCACCTTCGTGGCTACGTAAGATATCACAAAGGGGTGTGTTTGTGACTTATTCTTACAGAAATCAGCAAGATGTGTGAATTCCTGACAGGCTGGATTAAACTAGTCGATGGGTGGTAGGCCATTTGTTGCTGCACTCTGTGTAGAATTCAACTTTAAATCAGTCATATCACCATTTGTCCCACCACAGGCAAAATTCACACAAGCATCCCTACAAAAGACAAGAGTCTTGTTCAGGTTAGCCTTTTTTTTTTTTGAAGATCCAAGTGTCAGATCAACAAGTTACATCATCGTAGTCCTTAACAGACTAATGCAAAGTAGCTTGCAAAAATGACTCTTCATCAATACAGACTTCTAAAACAAACCTTGAGTATAGAAAAAGAGGTGAAGTAAAGCTACAGAAGAACCAGTAAAGTCCACAAGCAGAGAACCATCAGAAAAACAATATCGCTCTGTCAAGAGTACACAACGTCTTTCTTCTTCGGCTCAATGGTGGACAAACTGTTTAGCAAGCAGCATAAATACCAGTTTTTCAGAGGGACAGCAAGACGAAATACAGAGGAATAAAAATGTAAATGTATTCGGGAACTGTTACATTTGTAAATACTGAAGACAAACATGTAGTCAACAATAGCAGTCTTTTGACATCGAAAAGTATGTTTTTGTAAGCCTGAAATAAAGAAAAGCACATGGGGTAGGTACTTAACGTGATTTAAAACATTCGATGCAAGGTTCAGTTCTTGCCATTGGGTTTCAGTACAATTTCACAGTCATGTCTGCTCTCTGGATGTACAAAATATTTCCTTCACATTTACATGGAAATTGTGTCATTAAACTCCCGTTAACATCAAATACATTTCCACTGTGTGGTGCAAGCATATCCTATTGATTCAAATCTGTAAGATGTTACCAAGTATGCAAAGTCAGTCATTCTCATGCTGTAAACGTTCAACAATCAAAGACAAAGCAGAAAAGTCAGTCTAAACGTTATGTTTTAGAAATTCAAATTACTCCAACTTGGTCTACAATATAGGGAATGGTGCAGCTTCTTATAAAATTATTGTTGCCTACAAGGGCGAAACTATTGCTAATAAAAAAAAGTCAACTTAACATGCTCTATATTGTATGAGAATTTTTACAAAATAAAGAAAACTAAAGTGCAACCACAAATGCAAACCACACACAAAAGGAATAAAAACGCAAATAGAAATCAATACTAAAATTGTTGTGACGCAGTATCAACATTTCATTTGAATACGTGCACTATGGAGAGTTTGTGTCTTGCGGCCTGTCATGTGGCGCTTACATCACCTCAAGGCCTGACACATTTGTACACTGACATGAAGCCTAGTTTGATATACTGTACGTACGTCAAGTTCAAGAAAAGGGTTCAATCAAAACGATGAAGTGTACTTCTGTTTTTAAAAGCAAGATTTCAGTTTGCGTAGAGTTGCTTTTGATTGTGACAAGATTGTCAATACATTCTCTTATCAAGCATAAAAGTTATATTCAAGGCTATCGGTTTCCCTACAAAATCTGCATTTAGGTTGGGAGCAGTCAACACGCATTAAGAGGAATAAAATGACTGGACTTCAGACTGGTGAAGAACACAGCATCGTATAACATGAAGGAAAAAACCCAAAACAAACTAAAACAATCTGGCTCATTTTTCCATCAACATCATCTGGCAGTAAAAATAAAAAATAAAATCATATACGTATACCAAAGATTCACAAAATGCCCAGCATTTGGAATATTCAAAATACCTAACAGAACTCCTTCAAAGGCTTAAAAAAGTAGAATATTGCTTTCCTGAACGCCATAACAGAAACACATGCAAGCATGGTCTTCAGACAAGTGTTAAATTACAAAAGGGAAAACTTTTTTTTTTTTTTTGCTAATGGAAAAGCAATCCCTCCAATTTTAACATGCTCAACAATGGTGCCAATATCCATTTTCTTTTTCAAAAGACAAAATAAGTACAAAATTAGTTTTCATGTTTGGGCAGTGATCAAAATTTGAATACTTGCATCATGCTTTCAGGCTGGTTCCGCATGTGGCCTTCTAGGGTTGCATGTCACTGTACTGAACATTTATACAAAAATAAGAACCTTTAGCACATTTGTTTTTCCTTTCCAAGTGATTGAAGCTATGTATGTGTTGAATCGAATACAGGTGACCAAAAAGTATGGCAATGTAAGGCAGAAAAGGAATTTGGAATGACACGTCTGTTATAAAATCCGCTGACAAAACGAAATGTGCTTTCAACGGTCACACCCAGACTCCTTTCCCAGTTTTAAAGCCATTACACCACCGAGTGAAAGGGACAGCAAAGACATAAAGGGTGACATAATCACCAAACACATTTTTGGTCCAATTTGTGGAATATCAACAATAAGACAAATGATTGAAAGTAGGCAGAACAGTACTGATGTCATATAAAATAATGACGTGCGCAAAAACCAAAGTAAAAAATGATGACATCATACAAGTATATTTGTCATTTGTGTTACTGAACCCTGAGCTAAATCAAAAATCTTGTATAAATATATGTATTTTAACAAGCTCATAGCAAAAATGTAACCTATTCAAAAGACCCGAGTACACCTCAAATTTGGCTTGAAGCAGGAAAATGGCTTCAAATGCAACAATTGTCACTGGTAACCTCGGGTGGACCTTTATGTAAATACTCTTTAATACTACCCAAAATGCCATCTGTACACACTCTCTAGCCAAAAGGTAGTAGCATTTAAAAAAGGGGGAAAAATATATACACACACACACACACACATCTGAAACCCACTACTTTCCCAAATGTGTTTCTTTCATTGTCAAGGCTTGATTTCCACTTACTATAAACATGTAAAGCCTAATAAAAATATGCAGGTGTGAATGAGAGAGAGATAGAGAGAGAGAAAGAGAAAGAAAAAAATTGCCCCAACCTTCAGTAAGTGCCCTTTAAGTTTGTATGCATTGTAACTGTTACAGCCAAAGCCGGCCTTCTGAAAACCCTCGCTACACCCCTGCCAAAATAATAAATAAAATAAAATAATTAAAAAAATAAAAAATCAACATACAGGAAGTAAAACTGCTATCATGTGAGAAAGATACTTAGGAAAACCGTCTGGACAAAATACTAGCAAAAAGGTAAGGTGAACATCTCATTTGTAATTACTGAAATATAGTCCCTTTCAGTTTGAGAAAAAAAAAAAAAGCAACCATCTACACCAAGCATGCAGCACATAACAACCTCTCACCAGGAGAGATGTTTGTTGTTCCACAATCACAACTCTTTCAATTGTGTTTCTTAAGGAATGCATTGTTTGTGCTGTCGTGATCATTGGGGCTGAAATCAGGACAGATGCCGTTAGTTATTTTGGTGTTGGCAGTGTCATGCACGCTGTGATAAGACAGTCTCGACTTTGTTTGTTGATGTTGGCAGAAACCACTGAGAAGGCCTGTATTTTCGTGGTACAGGTATTCCTCTGCAAAGTCCACGTGTTCTTCCGCAAAGCTCCTGAAATTCTCTGTAGACACCACAAGAGGGGGACAAGACAAAAACAGCAGACAACAAAGGTTTCACAATGCTTTACTTTTACTTTTAAACCCAAATTAAACTCAAACATTCTGCAGTGATTCAGATTAGATTTCAAAGATGGTTTTTCTCACCAAATGTGATCTTTCCTGTGCCTTCACTGTCAATGGCGGCAAACAAGCAGGTTACATTGAGATGAGTCACTCCCAAAGCAGTCTTCAGAATAATTGCCAAGTCTGTCTCGGTGATAGCGCCATCCTCAGCCTCAAACATCTTAAAAGTCACATTGGATACAGTACGTGAGTTGATTGTCATGATCTGTTTTAACGTACTTGACTTGCTCTGTGGTTCCGAGACTAAAGGGGAAAAGGTGTTTTTTAGGTGCCTATTAAATTGAGTTGATCAAAAATACATTGATTTCAAAAAATTTGTGTTTTGAAAAACAGATTTTCACAATTTTACAGGACAAAGCTATAAAAATCGGTATGTTTTGTTACAAAGACGGAACAACAAAAGCCTCATGGATGTTGTTGGTAACTTACCTTGAAGGCCAAGTTCAGTGTTTCCAGACTGTCAGAAGGTCTGCATACAACAGACAAGGCTATCACATATTCTCTGATATCCACGCTATTATCTTCATGCTGGAAAAGCAAGAGTATCTTAAATTATTAAAACAAACACTCTGACTATGACCATGTCCATCCCTGTAATTATTTCATTGACACAAATGCCTTAAAAACATTAAAGGGGAAGGCAAGTAAAAAAATAAAAAAAATAAAAAAAAATTCTTTCCAATAATGTTGTATGCAACACCGCTAGTCTAAACACTTAATTTGGATTTCTATTGTATTTGATTTAAGCAGCAAAATTGTCTTGTTTTTATCCATCTCTGTTGAGAGCAAGTGGCAAAATGGCCGTCCCCTGAGATGGCTAAAAATGGCTGGATTATTCTGCTTCGTATTCTCAAACATAACATTATTAAGCAGATTGAGTTTGGATGAGTGGGGGCGCATAGACCATATTATTGCGAAGATTTTTTTTTGTTTTTTTTTACTTGACTTCCCCCCTCAATAAATAATTTTTGTCAACCAAACATATTCTTCAAACTTTACATCTTAAGAGAGCAAATGCTGACCTCATCAAAAAGGGAAAACGTATCTTGTAACATATCTGAAACGGGCACATCCAAGAACTGAGCAAAGTCATCCAAGCACAGCCTCTTTCCTTCCAGTTTTCTGGATCTGTTCCCATAATCCTGCAGCACTTTTTCTGGGTTTTGGGGTTTAAGCCTGTGACAGGAAAAAAATTATCACGAATAGTTTGCTCAATAACATTAGGAAATGCAACGAGCACAGAATTTTGCGAGTCAGATTGAAAATGTAGAACTTCATTTTATAACCTTACATATTTGAATCATTTGAGTATTGCTTCTAAATTATTGACAACAGCAGCAGCAACAACAACAAAGACCACTATAGCAGCAGTTTCTACGCTCAGTTTCCTGTCACGTGATGTTTGAATGACTTACCCTAGTCTCCTGACGAGTCTGGAAAACTCCAATAAGCAGGTGTCAACCGGCAGTCTCAACTGGCCTTCTGCCATGGCGAGCTGGCAGTCCTCAAACGAATAATCTGTGATAGGGACCCCAAGGGCTCTGTAACAGTCAAGACAGTAGTGTATGTCTTTAGTGCATGGACAACACAAAAACTACATTGCAGTGGTGATGAATGATTTAAAAAAAATAAAAAATAAAAAAAAGGTCAATTCGATAGTCAAGCAAAATCTTGCCACTCCTACAAATAAGATAAATATGTACACATCGCCCAATGTGTGAAGTTTAAATGTATTAAGGAACTTTCCATCCTGCTTGTTTGCATAATGCACAAGTGGTTAGCAAAACTGCTTCAGAGTTTCTGTTTTGGAGTTAAATTGAGGGTGCTCAGACTTCCTCCCAAATTCCAAAACCAAGCACATTAAACAGCCATCAGAAAGAAAAAACAAAAAATATATAACTACCGGGACATATATTTCTTTAGTGCTGTCACTAGCGAATATTTTTATTTATTACTCCATCGATGAACGCTATTTTGCATTAAAGTGTATTCAGGGCTGTGAAATGAGAAGAGAAAATCCGAGGAAAGTTAAGGGGGGGGGGGGGTTGTGTGTGCGTGTGTATATATATATATATATATACACACACACACACACACACACACACACACACACACACACACACACACACACAAGAAAGCACGTTATATTGCTTTGAATATGATCGTACTTGGATGACATCACTAACTACATTTATTAGTAGTTAGTTGGCTATCACTATATACTGGAAAATATTTTCAAAGAAACCTTCCCAACCTTGTTCAAAACTTACTTGGCCATGACATGCCTCACATTGATTGCAAAGAGAGCAGGGTTCTTTTTCTCTTCCTCAGAGGGAGTGTAAATGGGAAGGAACTGCAGAGGGAGACATCACAGCAATTTTTAAGGTAACTTGCCAGTCAACATCCACTTATATCCCCGATAATTATCTGGGATTGTGTACAGCAGGACATCAGGAACTATGAGATAGACACACTTACATACACTTACCTCTATTTCAAAGACATTGTGTAGCTGGCATAGTGTCAGCCACAAGATCTTAAACCTGGATTAAAAGAAATTGAACACAATGAATGAAAAGTGATTCAAAAGACTTGGTTTAAGTGTAGATGAAGGGAAAATATGCTCGTTGCTCGAGACCTTTTTTGATCAATATCCTAGAGGTAACAAGACTAACTTTACTGTTTATTTTTTTTGTAAATAAGTATTGTATCTGGTGAAAGCAAAAGACTTACGCTCCTGGGCCTTGCCATGTCCATGTGATTGTATCCTTCACAAGACAAAATAGCCACGTTAATGAAATAAACATGTTTTCCTCTATAACAGCATTTTAAATGTAGCTTTAGTTGTGAAATATCTGACAACACGTTCGGATGTTGTCATGTGTGAATTTTGAAATAGGTGTACGTTTCTGCCAAGAAAAACACAATCATACTTCCAAATGTTATGAACTAGTGTTCCAGTTAAGAATTTAATCATGCTGAATGAAGTCAACTGAAAACCATCAACACGTTACATCAGAATGATACTTGCGCTCTAATGCTTTGCCCAAAAATGGCCAGCAGGTGTCTCTAGAGTAAGACGTTAAAATATGACACAGAACTTGAAAGATTGACAGAATTTACTCATAGGTAGAGTGTCATTAAAGTGGCAGGCCACAACCAAAAATAACATCATGAGCAACATATTTGATATTTTAGATGTCCTTTAAGCTTAAAAATTAGCTATTTACTGTATAGATTAAAAAAATACCTTTTTAAAAACTATAGCAGAGTTTCCATATTAGTGTGCTAGAGTACGCAGAAAAGTGGTTAAGATTGACTGTGTCGTGTGTTGTATTATTTTCTTATTATGTTATTATGACTTCAAAATGGTGCCGCGAGAGTGGCTGCCTTGACAGCAGCTCCAATACTTTTTGTTCTTCTACTTTCTTCCCTTCATAACTTTGCTGCTGTAAATTGGGAATTTCTCCATTGGGAGACGAATAAAGGTTTTCTGATTCTTAAAATCATGCTGCTTTTGTTTTATTGAAGAAAGAAAAACCAACAGAGTGCATTTGCCCTCTTCTCATACAGTTTTTTGCAAACTTGTAGTTTCCTCATTTTGACGTTCAAGAACATCAAACAAATCCAAATATTAGACAAAGATAACCCAGGTAAACATAAAATAAAGTTTTAAACAGTGACTTTATTTATTTGGGGGTGGGGGGGGGGGACTATTCAAAGCTACCTTGCCCTGTGCAAATAAGTACTTAAGGGGAAACTATGCAAAAAAAAAAAAAAAAAAAGGGCAAATAAGTACTTAAGGGGAAACTATGCAAAAAAAAAAACATTCAAAAAAAGAGGGGACAGGGTCATTTTTGCCACTGTGTTTCAGTATGCACTGCATTGCATACTTCACAGTGTGTATGTGTGTGTGTGCATATACACACACACACACACACACACACACACACACACACACACCCACACACACACACACACACACACACACAATTGTAGTGTCGAGATAAGTTCTGTGCTAGGAAGTGCAGTCCCCGTGTTTCATGAAGCATGAAAAGTTTTAAGTGATAAAGCCACGGATTTATTTGTTTGCATTATTGTAATTTGATCTGACTTCTCGCCAAACTTGTTTGGTGAAGTTGTGACAGTGAACTCATAAAAGGCTGCAAGTCCAAGTTGTTTAGAAAATTAACGATTAACTGAAGTTGACAAATTTAATTTCAGATTAATATATGGTTCATTTGCATTTATTCTGGGGCAAGCCTAACCTATAAGAACATCAAATAATTTACGTATTATGAATGTGAACTTGTTTTTTAGAGTACAGGTTAATTTATAGCTTGATTGCTTAAAATACACTGGGAGAGGACCTTGAAAAATGAATTGTATCTTAGATTGTTATGTTGAGGAAAAAATTGCAATTGAATAATTGTTCTAAATCATTCAGCCCTCACACATACATAATCAAGACTGAAAGATTCATACCAGTTTATTTGGGTATCTCATCACAACCGGTTGCACTGGTACCGCTGGGATGAAGGCCCCTACAAGACCAAAAAAATGGTAAAAAATAAATAAATAAAGAAAAAAAGAGCATTCACATTTCAAAATGAAACTGAAAAACCACTGTTGACATTGTTCATGCTTTTTAATAAAAGAACTATTTCTGACTGAATCTGTGCTCACGTGTAGTTGCAAAGATACATCTGAACTGAGGCTGAAGAAGAAAAATGATGACCAGTTTACCTGGCTTAAAGGTGATTAGACAGGATCTATTAGTGCAAGTTCCCTCTGGAAAAATCATTATCTGCATGAAAGAAATAAAGACACCATGTAAAAAGTGGATACTGGAAAAAAGTTTTGAGAAAAAAACGTGCTGCAATCACATAATTAGAGTGATTAAGACCGAGAGAAGCAGACACACACACACACACACACACACACACACACACACACACACACACACACACAGAATACCTCCTAAAATGCATTTTTTTTTCGTCATAACCCTCAATGACAAAATTGAATCTCAAATAAATTAATTGAAATAGATTGTAAACTTATTTTTTTAGATTGTTTCATGACTGTCTTTTCTTACTGTGCAAACATGAGTTCTACTAAACATAATATTTTATTTTCTAATTATTATTTATGGCACACTTTCTCCCACAACATAAACACAACCCTGTTATCAAAACCTGTTCAGCATGGTAGAAGAGGAGGAAAGCAATGAATCACACGATACGCTGGACTTGACATCAAACAGTTTTTCCCGAAAGACTGGACAGAGCAAAAGTATGTCCTCTCCAAGTTTTCACATTTTTATAAAATAGGTTAGCCGTGATTGAATGTCTCACTCTACCTGATGCAATGCTGCAATTCATAAGATCAGAGAAGAAAATTCTTTTTTCATTATTTTTACCAAGCCAGCCCACAAAGAAAATGCCGGGGATTCTTTCAATCTCCGCTTTATAATTAATCCAAAAGGAAACTTTTTTTTTTCTTCAATTGAAGTCAAACAGCATCAGTGAACAGGTTGTGTTCAAATTTGGAGGCTCCACGAATGAGTGAACGTTTCTTCGCGCTCTGAAACTGGAGCCTTCATATGGATGTTCAGTTTAAAACATCAACAGTGATTGTGAATAAACTTAATTTGGCGGCTTTTGAGACACATTCTTTTACCTGTGGCCATTCCCCTCCAGAGTGGGCTCTGCGTTTGATCTCTTCCACCGTCTTCTTTCTTGAGTCCTGATCTGATCGTGATACGAACACCGGCCTGATGTACTTTATCAAAGCTGGGGGAACGACAGATCCACAGCAGAGAACGTAAATAATTTCTCGCAAGACTCACCTCTTAATCACATTGACAACAGTGAGATGAGAAGAATATACTTAAACTAACAATTTCATAACTGTAAAACACTGGTTTCATCCTACTTTCCAAAACCATGCATATTAAACATTTATAAAATAGAATCTCTTTAGTCTTTTTCAGCCTATTTGACATGGGAATAATACAAAATGCGACAGAACAATTATGCAAAATAATGTTGTTGCATCCCCCCCCCCACACACACACACACACACACACACACAAATTTGCAAGTGATATATCAGAAAAACACTCCCTTCTTCATCTAGATGTCACGCCTCTCAGCCCAGCCCACCGATATGGCCCTCAGTGGGCACCTGGAGGCCAAAACATCTCTCGGTACAAACAATGGATACCTTGTTAATTCAATGGGTAGATTTCGCATGAAGTGAGACACTGTAACAAACTCAAGGACATCTTATCGTGCTGCCTACTCGAAGTTGAACCTTCCCGTCTGTACTATCAGCTGACAAGGCCTCAGCTAAATTCAGCTCAAGCATACAACAAAATGAAACTTTAAACATGATAACTTTGAGTTTGTCGATACTCTATCAAATGTTTACTACAATTAAAAAATAAAAAAATTAAAATATTTTGCTCCAGTAAAGTAGTGATCATGGGATGCACTGTAACAAGGCATAGGCTTAATCAGCACGAGTTTATTTAAGAAACAACAAACCATGAGCTGCACTTTGTGAAAGGGAATGGGCACTCAGACAAGAGTCATTTTCAAAAGCAATACGCTACTTATGTGTTTGCAAACACCATCGGCTGTGTTCTAACTGGCGGTGATAGGATAGATAATTGACTAATGAATTAGGAAAAAAATATATATACTGTATATGTACGCATCTTACTACTCAGAAAACTGAGGTCTTTTGGGGGTCAGGGGTCACTCCTTAAGACCTTCTATGACTCTGTGGTGGCTTCAGTGATCCATTATGGCTTAGTCTGCTGGTCAGGGAGCATCTCAGCCTGGGACAGAGAGAGACGGAACCGACTGGTCAGGAGGGCCAGTTCTGTCCTGGGCTGCTCCCTGGACACTCTGGAGAAGGTGGGCAACAGGAGGATGCTAGATAAGCTAACAGTTATGATGGACATACCATCCCAGCCTCTCCAGGCCACCCTGAAAGCACTGGGCAGCTCCTTCAGCCGGAGACTGACACATCCGCGCTGCAAGAAGGAGAGGTACCGCCGCTCGTTCCTGCCGACTGCTGTCAGGCTCCTGAATAAATGCACCTGAAAACCTGGACTCTCCCCCACTCACCCATGGTAAATAGCACAGCCACCTTATGCAGCACAGACACAGTTGCATATATGCTTGTATCTTATATTTTGTATTTTTATACTGCATTCTGTACTGTGTACAGTTCATATATTTTTTTATTATTTTGCGCATGCAAATACTTGTTTTCTACTTTTTTTCTACTACTTCCCTCCGAAATGTGCTGCTGTACATTGCACGTCTCCATTGTGAGACAATAAAGGTTTTTCTTATCTTATCAGCCAAGTGGCTTGTAGTCACACATTCCCCGTGTTTCTGTTTCCAAGCTCCACCAGCTCCACTTTGTAAGAGATACTTAAAAGTTTATTTTAATACCTTTTCTAGTTTAATGTGACCCAAAACCTTGGGCATCTTTTATTCTGAAAATAATGAGAGTGATAGTCACTTACTTCCCCACAAGGGTATATCCTTGCTCTCAGCTTTCATGACAATAGAGGCCATTGTCATGGTGACTGGGATGGCATCAAAATAGGAAGAGTGGGGTGCCAGAGTGAGAATGGGCGCTTCGGCAGGTAATGCCCTCTGCCCTTTAACAGTCATCCAATGGAAGCCACCCGCAAACCACATGACCCGCATGATGATCTTCAAAATGATGTCGACCAGTCTGAAACAAACAGGATTCAGGTTTGAGATCTGAGTTCAATGACATTCTCGGCAGACAAATATCTGATCAAATGTATGAAACTGTCAACGGGTACAGCAAAACATAATTTATTGTTACACTGTTACATCAGGGTCATCACTCTCAATGGAACAGTAATAGCTCATTTATTCAAAGTTGTCTCCTCTCAAGGTACACCGACTAAGACACTCAACAGTGTTTTAAAATCATTTTCACAATTTTTCAAGTTTGGCTTAAATTTAGCTGTGGTCACTGGAAGCTGCTCTTATGCATCTATGTCAGTCATGTTTGAAATGCGACACTGCACACAGGCTGGTCTCTAGTTGGATGCAGGCTAAAAAGCCGTTAGATCAGCAATGGAAGACATTGATCGATGTGCCGATCACGTTTTTCCATTGAAATCGGCTGATCACGAATGGTGGCCAATCGATCAGAAGCACCACTACAAAGAAACAAACATACCACAAAAAATGATCCCCAAAAATTGGAATATAATTTCAGTTATTCTCAGATCTCTCCATAACTTGCACAAACAACCCATGCTAAACTTAGCCCCTTTCCGAGATATAATGCTTTTCTCGCAGTCAAGATCTATCACTTCAACATACTTTGTGAGACGAATCTCTATTTCAACAGGGAATCGGGGGCATCTTAGGGCATTACAGAAAGAGCACGAAAAAAACCCATACAAATGGGTCTAGTCATTGTTGTGATGAGCTGTCATTGCTGGACAGCTCTGGGGCGCTTGTGTTTTTTTTTGCGCCTGTAATGGGCAGCATTTTACACAGCCCCGCTTTGTTCAGCGGAGAGATCGGTGCTGTTGGACGGTCTGCGGCTGGATGGATGCAAGGCTTGAGGAGCCGACGATGAGAAGAAAGGAGCGTCAGCGCAGAGCACCGATGCGGATGTGGAACTAGGAGTCGCGACTTAAGAGTTGAAGCGGATTACGTGGGACAGAAGATGTGAGCCAATCTCCTTTCGTCAATGGACGCTACAGCTTCGTGTTTGCTTTCAAAACTTAGCTTGTAGCAGACGTGTGCACATTTTCAGCATGACGTCTCTGATCCACTGGTGAAAGCACACTTTGATCCTCTCCTCTTTCATCTACAACTGCTTCAAACAACAAAGTGTATGCAGGAAAAGTGATTAAGATTGCACGACTGTCTGTGTCTTATGTGTTGTATTGTCTTATTTTGACTTCAAGATGGCGTCGCGAGAGTGGCTGCCTTACCAGCAGCTCCTATATTTTGTTCTTCTACTTCTTCCTTTCATAACTTTGCTGCTGTGAATTGGGAATTTCTCCATTGCGAGACTAATAAAGAATTTCTTATCTTATCTGGTCCAAAGGAATTCTGTCATCGAAAAAAGACAGTGGATGTTGTGATAATGCAAACAAAACCATTTTAAGCAAGCACTATTCAGGCTAAACAGTGCGAAAGCCCGATCTTTGTCACTGGTTGCTGGCCAGCTGGAGATTAGTGGTGCTTGACTCTGCTGCACGCGTCAACGTACGGCGAACAAAGCAGAGGTGGGCATCAGGGAAATGAGCCCAAAATTCCCTGACCGCAGAAACCGGCCATTGGCTCAAGACGAGAAGGCTGCCTCGCCACCGAGGAGTGCCTCTCTGGCAGCCGTGAAAGTGTGTGCATCGCTGGGAAGGAACCAGAGCTCTCTCACTCAACAGGTATGTGTGTAGCTGCCGCTCGATAAGTCATACAATAATGTGCATTTTGAGCGACTGAACTGTTGTTTTCCGTGTTTCCCTGCATTGGTGTGCTCACATTTTTCATCTACAGTACTGAAGATGATGTAGAAAAGGGGCCCTAGTTTGAAATTTCTCAAAAGGTCAAGTGCACTCTCTATAAGACTTGGTCAACATTTTCCAAATGTGTAGTTGACAAACCCCAATCAAAAACTTTTTTTCTGCATAAAATGTTATCCTTAACGTTAAAGAAAACGGGAAGAAAATGTCGGCAAATTACAACAAAGACTAATATTTTTAGTCTGTAACAAAACATTTTTAAGTGTATCGGTTTGCCTGAAATTCAAAGAAATATAAAATCTCTAAACATTTTTGACTGACTAATTGAACCATGATGAAAATACAGTTTTATCAAATCAAATAATAAATTCAAATTGATCAGCAACTTTGAGTCCTGATCACAATATTTAAAACACTGTGACCTGCAACACCAAAATTGGAGCAGGTTACAAGCTCGTAAAAGATGAGAGTGGATACTCAGCAGTCAGCATGCTGCATTTGTTGTCTCACTGCCAGGTTCCTCCATCTTGCATTACATTTTGATCAATACAATTGATAGGACAATGGACACTCATATTGGAGTGTTTACGTATTTGTAACGTGTAGATAAATATGTTAAATCAACATGATTTCTTTTGATGATGAAAACCACTGCAGATTTTATAACCACCCACATCATTTTGCATTTCTCATTTAGTACCAAGATGTCAAAATCCACTGCGTGAACAGTACTGCAAATATTCACACACAGCATTACCTACCTCCTCCAGAGGCACTGGGGTTCAACAGCTGTCTCAGAGCGTCCTGCTGAGGCCAGAAACGCAAAAGGCCAGGCGAGCAGCATCATAAATGCAGCTATGAGTAGACGGATGGGGAATAGCGTGACTGTCATAACTGCGATCTGTAAACAATGACAGAAAAAATAGGGATAAATAACACACACCAAACACATTCAAGGTTAATCATGGTAAAATCTGACTGCAGAAGACACATCCGGGATGACCAAAAAGTTAGTTAAAAGCGCGGTTGTCAACTGTCATAGTTGTCACAAAGGTCTAAATATCAAAAAGAACAAAATTACACAAACATGCAAAAGTGAAACAAACGGAAAAAAATACCACATAAAATATTAAACATTTTTACAAAATGCAAAACTCATTTAAAAAGAACAAATCTATCAAAAATGATACTGACAGGAAGTCAGTGTTGTGTACTAAGTGTGTAGTTCAAAACCAGGCAAGAGGTTTGATGACGGTAAAATAGAGATGGGGGGTGGGGGGCTGAGACAATACAGTGACAGAATAGAAGTTCTTTTGACTGACTGGCCATTACATTGCCTCAGGAAGAGAGATGAAATGCTTAGTTTTACAGAGGTTCCCCTATTATTTTTTTAGCATGTGATAACGATATTTCTTTGTCATATAAATGAAAAAGCATTTTGGATCAAGTAATGCCTCCTTTCTTGCAGCCACAACCAAACTGTTTGTATTTATTTATTTACTTTATTTAAAAGGAGAGAAGGTATGTTAATGAACATTTACTTGCAAATATCCCAGATTATATCCACTGGCCATTTGGCTGGTTTCCATCTGTAGTCCCTTGGCATATTGTAACATTTTAAATACAGTATATGTACTGTTTACTGAGCATCAACAGAAGTATTCTCTGGTGAAATTGTATTGATGGACAGGAAATGCAGAAATAAGTCTGTAGTAATGAGAAATACATATTTTTATACTTCTTCCTGATGTCGTATTTTGTCAACAATTACCTTGGCAGGATTTGATGACAGTTAAACCATACAAGTGAATGTGGTTTTAAGTAAAATTAAGACCAGTCCACACGTTACCAATAAATATTCCTCAGTGGTACAACCTGCAAATAGGCATAACATACCAGTTTGAATGAGAACATTGTTTGTGTCACAAAAGACTGCAAAGCTGCCCATTTTACCCTGAGCAACATGACGCTGAGTAGTTTACACCTTCGACATACCCTCTTTCCCTTTGAACTGAAATGCTGTGCGTAATCTGTCACCGTCCCAAAATGTACAACACGTGTTGAATGGGCTGTGAGAAGCAGCAAAGTAGAAATAACGGTCTACTGTAACGTAGAAAACGACACTGTCTCAAGTAATCAATTGGTCATGCTCTGATTGAAACTCTTAATGTTACTGAATCGAACAACGGTGTTTTCAACAACCAAAACATTAGTTTAAGGCCCATCATGGAGGGATGGCCATGCTTATTTAATCGTGACGTTGTTTCATGCTTTTAAGATTCATTTACTGACTTTGTTCACCCTTTTTGTCACTTTTGTTCAGCACAATGCTAGTGAGGTATTATTCAAATGGCTCATTTATTTACAACATTTAAACGCCGGCAAAGAAGGCAGATGAGAGACTGCAATATTTAAGTAGCTAATGCTAACGACTGGCTAGTCCTCGCTCAGCTGACTGGGATACACGCATAAAAGGCAAAAACGTCATTAATAGCACTGACAACCTTGCCAGTTTTTTTTTTAAACGCAAACAGGTCACCCCGGTCCATTGATACGAATGCATGCATTTGTAACAGTTACCTTTGCCTTTTCCATTCGGGTGAATTTCAAGACATGTACAAAAGGGTTTCTGAACGGAGGCGCTTGGTCCATCTTCTTCCCATCAGGCTCCATCGCACATTGACTCCGAGTCCGTAACCTCATCCCGACAAGTCTTTGTCAAGGCTACCCTACGTATTCAAACACAAACGTAATAATGACTCAAAATTGAGTCTTTCCACGCGCAACGCAGCTTTTGCCCAATCTGTATCGTGGTCTGCAGCTAATTACGGCGACAGTGCGTGGCTGTTAACGTTATCTCTCTTTATCCGGCACCATGGAGGGATAATGGTTAGCTCAGGGATTAGGCGGAGTTATTTGAAGTAGCCTTTATCTTTACGTCAAGACGCCTTCTTTCATAGCGCGGTGCGCAAAGCAATCCGATAGCTCGGGATGCTAATGGAGCCACAATTCCGTTGCCCTGCCTTTGCGCACGCGCAAAACGCGTCCAACCCAAATTCAGGATGAAAACAGCAGTACAGTACTGTACATAAATATTTCAGGTAATCAAGTTCCAACAAATGTTTTCGTTGACGTATTTACGTTTTGAATGCAGGTACAAAACAATCACCCAATGTTATTTAATATTTACTTGCAGTTATCCACTTTGCCTGTATATTATAGTAGGCCTATTGCTGGTAGGTTCGCCACCCAAAATATTTGTAAAACATTTTTGGCTCCACGAACGTTCATTTTAAAATCCATGTTGTTAAAATACGTGTGGTGCGCGGCTTGCGTCGGTGTGCTGAAGTGAACCGGTTACATACGGGAGGCAATAAAGAGGATCATAGAGGTTTTGCGATTTATATTTAGAGGCGGCACATCTCTCGAGCCTAATGTGAACATATGGACTGTACGGTACTTCGAAACTGCTTTCCCTTGTCCCCTTGATAGTGATGCACCAATCGGTCGCAAGCTCGACAACACAATAATTGTAACTAATCCTTTGCTTCCCTCTCGTGGCAATAAGCTCTCGTTACATCTCTACATACACTATTTTGCACTGCGATAATGGAGGAGGAGCAACCCTTTGTGGTCGTCCCCCGGTGTGTGTGTGTGTATGTGTGTGTGTGTGTGTGTGTGTGTCTCTCTCTCTCTCTCTCTCTCTCTCTCTCTCTCTCTCTCTCTCTCTCTCTCTCTTTCCCTCTCTCTCTCTCTCTCTCTCCCTCCCTCTCCCCCCGTCTGTCTGTCCGTCCCTCTTTCTCTCACAATCCATCTATCAATCTAAAGGCAATGTCAAAAATAACTAACCAAATAAATACATGCGTACATTAATAAATACATAAATAATGTATTTAATGACTACAGCATCTCATCAAAACAAGAGACTGTGATTTGTGGAGTGTGGTGTGACTAATTTACTTCATGCAGGAAGTTGTTCAATTAAATGAGTCAAACAATCACCATCATCATATGTTCACATGTTTCTTTTGTTAGTTTTTTTGGTAATTGCAAATACTGTACTCAAGGAATCAATGCTCCAACACCCACACAAGCTGCACACACTCCTCCCTTTTTGTTTTTGTCGAGTATGCTGTCCAAATGCGCCGTAGGCTGACGTATGAGGGAGTGACATTTGCATTTGACAGGAATATCACATCAGCCATGGTTAATACTGCAGAGGATGGCGTGATTAAAAAAAAAAAAAACAGCAGAAAAGCTTTCCCACATTCCACCCAGACCCTCCCCCACTTCCCTTTTCTTCAATCTCATAGCAGAGGTGCTTAAATTAAAAAGGAAGAAATGCAATTTAAAGACATGGGGTAAACAATCACAAAACACTTGTTTCTGGGGGAGACACAATTTGCTGGTGCCTTGTCCAATTTCTTATGGCCTGGAGGGCTGCTACCGCACTTTAACACCTGGTTGTACGCTTCTGATTAAAATTGTAATGTCAGTGTTGAATCAATCCATATGACATTTTCGAAATACACAAGTATCAGGACATTTTATACAAACAGCATTTTTTTTCCCCATTTGGTAACAGCAAGGTGACTCACACTGTGTTTCAACACCATGCCTTCCAACTGTTTTGTGGGGGGAAAGGGAAGTTTCAATATCCCAGACAAGTATAAATATGTCACTATCATTGTTGTATAGTGTTTATGCCAAAGCTGCATGTAGGTGCACTGCAGAGAGCCTATAACAGCACAAATAACAATTTGCGTTTCTGCTTTGGACATCATTTTAGCAGAAAGACCAATAATGTGTCCGTTCCCTTTAACCCGAAATGTCACAAAAACAAAACAAAATTGTGGACTTCCATTCCGATTACAGCTTCTGGACATTTGCTTACCACTTGCCTTCAAAGCATATTCAGAAAATGTAAAGGCTAAATGTGCTAGTACTATTTTAAGGAGTACAGGAATACATGAATAATAAGATGAAAAAGACAGCTCAACAAACACATACAATTCAGTGCATCTAAGTATGTTAAACATATTTTGATGGGAACAGTCGTATGAGTCTATGTTGCCATATAATGACAAAGAGAACGGGACAAAATGAAACTGAGAGAGGATGTCCAGGTTTTTCAACCACTATTAAACCGGAATAACCCCTCAGGCCAAACATCTGAGGCTGAGTGACATACAGACCATTGTTTGCTTTGCACCACAGTAATGTTTTACTAGCCCTTGCGCCCTTGTCAATCAATGGCCGCTGTGTTCCGAAACATATTCAACACACAGAAAAAACACATTGGCTTGAGGAAATGGATTGTGCACATGATTGGCAGGCGAGCCGGTGGATGTGTCAATCAACTAAAGCTCTTTGTTTTTGCTCCTGTCCCCACTCCCCAGCCTCTAAGTCCAAGAGGTTTACGATTGTCATTTTTGCCTCACTAAACAAAACATTTACACATATCCAGTATATGTGTTAATATTTTGTGCATTTGACTTTTAGTTTTGTCTTGAATAAGTTGTTATTTTGTTACATGTATTAAATTGCATCAATTTAATGAGGAACATTGGTTCATATACTATTCTACAGAGGTGGGGGACTCGAGTCATGTAACTTGGACTCATGTTGACTGGAGTTACTGATTTTATGACTTGCGACTTGCTTGGCAAGCATTTCTGAAAGACTTGACTTTGACTTGGCATCATGAGACTCAACTTAACTTTGACTTAAGCTCTATTTTCGTGCCCAGTGCAAGATTCGTGCAAAGTGCAGTCTTACTGTGCGCATGGGTGGAGTTTTCTTTCTATTAGTATTTTCCTAGACTTTGCACAGGTACAGGTAAAATTGCACCATTGTGGGATGGAACAAGCTTTTTCCCAGTCAATTGTAGTGTCAACCCTCATTGGCATTAAAATCAGGGCTGACGGAGTACACGCCCTGCTTGAACTTGCAGAAACAAAAATTGACTTACTGGCATCTGTGCATGACAGTGGCATCCGAAAAGTGCATTTAAACAGGGTAAACTGCAAGATCTCCCCTTGCGGATGATGTCATCAGCCACACATGTGACATGGGCAGTTGAAAGCCACCTTGCACTCACGACCGTTCGTCCATATGTGTTATAGATATGATAATGATTACAATTCATTCAATGAATTAATTTCTACAATGATTCAGAGGGTTTGTCCCATGTTGTTGTCATAATTATGAATAAAATACGATCATATCCACCACAAACGTCCGCGGAGCACCGGATCTGTCTGCCTGTGCCTTGATCAAATACATCAAAATCACGTTAACACCACCTGTGCCACCATTTAGTGCTGCTTTTCAGTCGTCTAAAATGTTGTTTACTTTTTTTTCACTAAATTGGTAGGTTTGCTGGAGTAGTGTAATAGAAAACACATTGTTCCTGTTAGATTAGGCCTCTGCAGCACAAAGTGAATTGAGTAAGGCCATGGTGTCGTTTTTTTTCCTGGCTCTTCTTATCAACATGAATTCTGGCAAAAACAAACTCAGAAACATTTAAGGCCATAAAGTCACACATTGTCACGTGGACTAAGCAGTGTCGCCAGGTGCATCAGGGTCATGGTGACTCCATGCGTGAGATGCATCATTGTCCCAAACACACTGGGCTTGCCACAGCACCAAAATGAAGATGCATATATTTTTACGCCAAGCCGACAGGCGCCAGTCCAACAATTTGAAATTTGAAAGGAGTCCAAAAAGACAGCGACTGGGTCATGAAGCATCTTGAGGCTTTATTTTCCCATCATTAATTGAAAGTTTACTTTTATTCATTAGGTCCAACATACAGTGCTGGCACGATGCTCTCAATCTATTAATGATCCATTCATTATTTGATTATCGAGTCACACTGTATATAGTGGGTCCAGATTTCACATGGTCATGGTGGGTAGGTTACCATTACTAAACTCAAATCCACCATTTCATTCTAACGTTTGAAATCTGAGAGAACTGCCTGTCTCTTTGCTGGCATCAAATCTAAGCAGCTTCTTTCTGTTTTGTTCTTGCCGGCTCCTCGTCCTTTCTTCCGAAATGATCTGTCCAGGTGCCATGCCATTTCCCAGCTCAGACATGAATCTGTGCACCATATCAATCATTTGAAAGAGGAAGCCCCTTTTCAGATCAAGTTTGGAAGACACCCTCCATCATCCGCTGTGTTCCGACGGGAGATGAAGGGGCTTCTGCTTGGAGAGCTACTTTGTAACTCAAGCCACATGTTGGGCAGGACACAGACAGTTGTAAGACAGGAAAGATCTTTGTGGCAAACACAAGTGCTTGGCTGTCCTTGTGCATGCCCGTCTCTCAGCACTGCTTGCTTTGCTGGATTTGGGCACCCGTACAGCTGTACAACTGTAATAGTCCACTGGTAAACCCAAATACCTTACAAAGGAAAGTGATGTGTGAAGAAGGATTATCAAGGTCTCAATATAGTCTTGCTATGAGATTGTGTTGGACAGGAACTTTCCGTCTTACACAAATGACTGAGCAAGGTCACAATTTTTAATAACTAACTGAAACTATATTTTATGTTTAGAAACCCCCCAAAAAAACTGTAATTATAGTGAAAATTTTGTTTTCATCTTTTTCAATTAATTTAATATTGTACATGAGCCATTGGATTATTCTTGGATTATAGCCTTTGATTATAAATGTATCTGTCGTTTGGGAGTTGCTTACTGTGTGTCGTCATCTAGCAGCAGCCAATAAAAAATCACCACCAGATGATGCCGTTCCTTGTTGGCGAGCTTGCATTTTTGTTGTTTTCATCACTTAACTTAATTTCCTATCAACATTGCTGTCAAATGTTCATAAGAGCACAACTCAACAAACGTGTGTTGAAATTGTCAAGGTGGAAAACGGCTTCGTTAGGTAGATAAAAGATGTAGAGCTATAAGAAACAGATATGGACAAATACAAGTAGTCACGTTATGTAATCTTCTAATCATGTGTATCACATCATGACATACGTTTAACTGTTTCTTGGAAACTTGGAGCACGCATATGCATGCACACGCACACACACACACACACACACACACACACACACACACACACACACACACACACACACACACACACTGCACTACACTCACTATTATCATGAGTCGAGTGTTTGTTGACCTGTGATGGAAGTGCTCAGAGCACAATAAGGCGCAAGGACATGGGTGACCTATGTCTTTGTGTGAAGAACACACCATTCAGTTTTTTTACAAAAGACAAAATGACTTCTTCTATCTAGAATTTCCTGTAACAATGCTCAGTCGATCCTGTGCCAGACTATCACGATACATTTCCTCTCGACAAGCATCACTGTGGTTCCTGAAGTATGAAACAACACCACCAACATCATAATGTGGCAGGTGTTATGCTTCATAATTTAGTAGGAATAATCTATTATGTATATAATTTGGCTAAAATGCATCTCACTAAAAGGCCCAGCAATCACATCGGCCTGCATCTCTTCAAGAATGAAAAAGTGGCCTAACATTTCAATGGTTCATTCTGTTAGCACATAGCTGCAGACAATATATGTGTGCTGAAATACATTGCCACATATTTTGTCACTTGGTGAAAGGTTGAGCTCACGTTTCATATTTTTAATTAAATCTTCATGGTTAGCTTTCTGAAATGAAATATCCCCTCCTCTTTCAACATTGCAGCTTGTTTACCGTTTTCCCTCCCACCCTTAGTCCAACCTGTAGCCCAATTTTCTGTTACTTTCATTTATAATCTGTAACTTGTATCTGTCGTTGCCCATACTTACGGCCCCTCCCATTTTAAATATGCATTTATGTAAACTCAACCTACTGAATACTGCCACAACACTTGAAGTGCAGTCTGATTAAACCAAGCGCTGTACTGGATTGCAGTACTAGTAGTGATCAAATGGAGGCACTCTAGTGATGCTCTTTCGACCATTTGGCAAGACCATGCCGCAGAGTAACACCGATGGTGTTTGAGAACATTTTTTGCCATGCGTGTGTGTAATAGACGCCAAGTTACAGAATATGTGTTACTGCATTTAGAGATTGGTCAAAGTTAGAGTAAATCATACAGTTCAATATCAATTTATTGCATGCCCTTTACATTCTGCACGACAGATGCCATGTTTACAATTACAATAATTTTTCACTATATTGTGAAGCCCTAATTTAAATTATGCCTCTGTCGGGGTAGATAGAAGAACGAAAAACAATAACCCCCCCAACCCCACCTCCCAATCTAACATAATTGTAGCTCTTCTGTGAAGTCTTACTGAAATATGACAATGTTCTAGTCTTGTCCAACAGCGGTCTTCAAGGGCCGCTGTGCTGCCTTTTTTCCGTCTCTCCCTGCTGCAACACACCCGATTCAAATGGTCAGAATCGTTATCAAGCTTCTTCAGAGCTTGGTGATGAGCTGATCATTCTCAAAGAAATGAAAAATATGACGTAGTATTTCTTGGGCAATGTATTTATGTTGAAATTACTAAGCAATTTTATTAATAAAAAATAGGAGCATTGCATTAGTATCTACAAACTAGTATTGGGAATATTCAATAATGTTTAATAACATTTAGTCGACACAGCCATTCATGAAAATGAAGTTTGTCCCAACATATTTTCTGTCCAACTGATGCATGCGTAACACTCAGCAAGAGGAGAGCAGCCGCATTACTGAACTGAATGCATGGCCTGGAGTAGTAGACGTCGTTGTGCCGACAGCTAGCAGTTGAACTTCACTCAAATACTCTCACAGACCTATTTTTTAAAAATATATAAGCTTTTTATTGTTTTTTAATTACTTTTTTTTCTATAAGTGTTTCATTGTACAGTTTAAAGGAGCGAAACGTCAGTAAATGCTGGTTCCTCGCTGAAGACCCTGCAGTTGACCCATTGGGCACTGAAGGAGGTGCGACATGCAGCAATGTCAATCAGGAAATGCTATCTACCTGGACATTAACTAAATTGGCAAACAATCATTCACACTCAGTATTTTTTATAAACACAGACATTGTTTATATTTTTATTACTGTGCAGTAGAACTGTACAATACTGTATAGAGCTTATCATAAATGAGTGTACACTAGCGGTGGGACGATTCACTTCCTTACCGAGTCGATTCAAATCATAATACTTGTGTGACGATTAGATTTATATCACGATTATTGATTATACTGCAATTTGTAAATCAATATCATGGTCATTGGTATTTTTCTCAAACAATACATTGTTTTCCTTTATTCGAACATTTGAAAACAATTCTAAATAATATCAGCCATGAGCAATACATAAGTTGTACTTCAATCAATGCAGCCAGATGAAAGTCAGTCACTCTCCTAACATTTATTTTCAGCCAAAACCACTGGTATAGCATTATAACATGTTCCTGGTCAGTGCCATCAGTGGTCAAGAAGATGCCACAGCATTGTCACCATTCACCATTTTCTTGTTTGTTTTTCTATTTTTCATTTTAATTTTTTGCTCCGGCTTCGTGGCTAAGGCACTGGGCTCATTCAGATGACGTATTCTGCTGAATGCTTAACATTTAGACTCCCCGGGGGCTTACCACAACAAATTGGCTCCACAATGTCATCTGCTGGAGGAAAGTGGTAGCTTCACTATTGCTTTTTGAAAAACCACGAAAATCAATTGTGAATTTTGACATCGATTTATTGAATCTTGGCAGATAAAATCCCTATAGTTTAGTGAATCGAATTTTTTGGACACCCCTTGTGTACACCTCGTAGAAAACCTTGATTTTTCCTTTTGGAATCCATTGATTTGACTCACATCACAACAATCGCAGCGTTTTTTTGGGGGGAAGGGCAAAATGTGGAGAAGTGAAGCTTGTTGAACAATGAGGTTAAAATCTTTCTCTCTCTCTCTGTGTGTGTGTGTGTGTGTGTGTGTGTGTGTGTGTGTGTGCGCGTGAACATGTATTGATCCGTTGTGCATCATCATTTTCATTTTTATTAGTTTAACTTTCCATATTGTTCGCCATTCAAATGTCAATCAAATATATTCTGAGCTAAAACCCATCTGTCGTACAGCCTGAAAAAGGTGTTAAAACTGTCACAGCACAAAGCCTGACATTGGTCTTGTGGTCGAAAACAAATAAACAATGGCCCTAGATGCTCCGATCAAACGCTTCCTTAAATCCCCTCTTTTAACTCCCTTTCATTTGGTGTCATTCTTCCTTCTGTCTGGAAGGGAGTTACAAGTCTCTGGCTGTGACATAAAGGATTTCATGTTGTCCATTTCTAACAGATTACACAAGGACACGAGACAAAGGGACAAGACACTTGGCCTCTGCATTCATTTGCCTACATAAAGAGAAAGAGCGACAGGAGGGAGACGAAGGAAAGTGAGCATTTTATACATATATGGTCCTGATGGTCCCAAAGAGTGAATAAATAAATACATTTAAAAAAAAAACCATAAATTGAGCAGTAGAAAAAAAAAAGGAATGCATTTCTTTCTACTTGGTGTTTATCACCAGTCCAGGCCGGCATCTTCATTCTAGGATGGGAAAATGCTAATCATCAATCTCAGGCTGTGTGCTACGTCTCTGTTTAATAGCTGATAGGGAGTCTCCACAGGCTGCTTTGCCTCTTTGTTTAAAATGACATATAATGGGACTAGGCCTTATCGGTGTCTCAGTGCCTTCTCCCTCTCCCTCATTCTCTCTTCCTCACTGGGTTTGCAGTCTATAGGAAAAGAATAAGGGGATGCAAGCCACGATTGATTTTGAGCCAGGGATAACTTAATCTATCAATTTAACATGACATGAATATGCAGCAGCAAAGAGGGAGTGGAGCAGGGGAAGTCCAACCTCTTCAGCAATGACTTAAGAGGAGAACAAACGCATGCGGAAAGACAAAGGGCAAGCGCATGGTATTAATTGTGAGTTGGAAAATCTTGCTTTTATCTTCAAGACAAATCCATCACATGCCTGCTTCTCACTATACTTCAAAATGACAGGTGAGATGTACTGCATCCAAAGCCTGTGCAAATCATTACTGTGTACAGAAACACATTACTCAAGGGTGTGTATACTATATACAATATTTGTTATTATAAGAGGTGTTATCTAAGGACAACAAATTCTGGTTCAGGTCTCCCACTGATATATGTATAACTATTAGGATAGTAAATGTTTAAAAAAAACAGCATCATTTTACATACCATATTTTTCGCACTACAAGGCAGCACCAAAAAGCATTCAATTTTCTCAAAAGCCGACAGTGCGCCTCATAATCCGATGCGCCTTATATATGGATCAATATTCTGATTTCTTGGACACAGTATTTTAAATGTTCTGGAAAGCGCTTTGTTATAGCTGCAGCGTTTGTGAAAGCTCTATCTAAATAAAGCTGTATTGTAACGTATTCCCTTTAGCGTAGCTCCATCTAGTGGATGCATAACACAATTGCGGCCACTATTGTAGCTTCTCTTCTGAGCGCCTTATAATACGGTGCGCCCTATATATGAAAACAGTTTTACAATAGGCCATTCATTGAAGGTGCGCCTTATTCTCCCAAGCACCTTATAGTGCGGAAAATACGGTACTTTATCAGCACACACATATGCAAACACCTTGCAAAACATATTTTGCCACCCTTTTTTTTGTTGTCAACTAACTTATCTAAGTTTTATAAACCGCAAGGAATAATTACTTTTCCATTAAATGTACACTACAAAGTAATTTTGTGAGGTCATGAATACTTTTCATGACATCAAACGCTCCTGTAATATATTCATGATGTACACCGTATTTACATAGCCAAATATGGTTCCTTCTTCAGTAAAGATTTAGTTGGTGGCTACTGCAGATCTTTTTTTGTGTGTGTGATTTTGCTGAAGGCTATTTCTTATTTTAAAAGTTAACACTTGAAAAGTTTATTTCAAACCTATTGAACATGGTACTGTAGTTGGGCTGCTGGGTTTCATAACAAGTTTATTTCAAACCTATTGAACATGGTACTGTAGTTGGGCTGCTGGGTTTCATAGCAATCAACATCTTAAAATTTGTGATCCTTGGGTGAGAATGTTTCTTACTTTCTGTCCAATTTATGGACTTGATCACTTCATGACTTTGCAGGCTCACGTCAGTAAATTACAAACTGTCCAGAAACAGTCAATGAAAACAACCTGTTACTTTTGTCCCTTTATTGAGTTCACTGTATCTGTATTTCTGCCTGCTGCGCTGAGAGAAAGCCTACCCACTTTTCGTCTTGATATTTAGTTTATTTTCAGTCAAATCATTCACATTATAATGCAATAATAATAACACCCACGAAGAACTGACCTTATCCCAGATCAATTATACTCATAAGATACTAATATCAATAATATGGCATTATTTAAGATTAGCAAACTAGAGTGAGCGCAAGGGTGGGTAAGTGATAAATAATCTTGCAAGATATTTCATGGCCATCATGTACTTAAAGATTGGTTGTGTTTATTATGGTTTCGGGTCAGCTGCTTGTCTGTCACATGATCAGGGAGGAAGAAAAACATTAACATGGAACACGGGCTGGAGCAGATGAAAGCTCTTGGCCTGACTGTCAGTGCTCTGAGGTGATGAGAGATGCCATTACTTATTCATGAGCTCTAAATACAGAGCTGGAGAGACGGGCATGGCTGACCAGGAATCATAACGGGCTGAATTATGTGTAAGTGTGAAACTGGGTGCAGAGTGGTAGTGGGCGGAGGGTTTCTATTAGATGATAAAAGTGTAAGTGAATCAAACCCGCAACATCTGCTGTGATGTAAACGTGATCTTTTGGGCGAAATAAGATAAATGTAAGACAATATGCAATTTTAATTTATCAGACTTATTTTACCAGTAAACAGATGCTAACATCACGTTACCAACTGGAATATTTTCAATTTATAACCCAATGAAATTACTGATCTAAAAGATGCCATAACATTGAAAGGCACTTATAAATAAAATGTATTATTATTATATTATTATTTACATAAAACGGATAGTGGGACAGTTGGTCAATGGCTGAATGAGTTGAAGTATTTTCCAAATAAATGTGCCCAAAAACCAACCCCCCCGACCCCCGAAATTTGTATTTATTTATTTTATTTTTAATGATGCTACCGCAGAAGGATATAATAGCAATGACGAAAAATGCACTGTTGCTTAAGGGTCTTGTATTTTTACTGTATATTAGTGTACGATATAATGTTTAAACTTTTTTTTTAAACATTCGTGGCAGTTAGGGATGCTAAAAGGTTACTGCCTGAGGGGGCTAATTGAAGGTCTAATTGTAATGTAGCACTAAACATCGTCTACTATTGTGGCTGTAGTTTACAGTATGGGAAATTCACCGTATTATACTGAGACATATGGCTAATAGATTTGGTGACCTTATTGGTGATGGCATGAATTAATGTTGAGAAACAAAACAGTTCTCGGCACAGCAAACTAAAAGATCTGTGACAAACAAATTGCTGACTCCCAAAGGCTAATTTGACTATGCAAGTCGAAGCATTGTTAGCTGATTTAATTATATGTTGGAGCTATTCTTAATTTTGGGCTACGTTTAAATTGAATGAATATATACAGTGTAGATATATATATATATATATATATTTGATTTGGGGATCTTTGCAATTGTAGTCCGATGGACAAAGACAATTAGATCAGAAGAGGCTTTTTAATAGAACTGTAAGTCACTTTGTTTCTGAGCGCACATTTTTGCTCTTGAAACATTCAGAATGATGCCAACCGATTATTTGCCATGCAAACTTCACCAAGGAAAAAAAGAAGCGCTTTGATGATATTCTATAAAAGAATCACATTTTGGTGGGGCAGGATGATACAGCTTACATTTGTATTTTTTTCTTTTATTGACACCTGTTCATGTTTTCTCCTGACACTTCTGAACTCTTCACATCGTCTCAGTCTGCTCTACGAGTTGAGTTACACAGGAATCCTTTGGACAAAATATTCTATGAGCCATATTCAGCTATCCAGTGACTCAATTTCCTGCTGAATATGGCCCTTGTATGCTCAGAGATGTGTACGTAGCTGTGGAAGCTTTAATTTCAAAGCAGATTGAAGGGATCTGTCATCAGCGGCGGAAGAACAAGTTAATGGATGAGTATTATGACTTGTGTCAGAAAGCTAAGGTACATCATACATAACACATTTACACACACATTTAGCAGTTGACTTGAGCTCCCTGAAGACCAGGAGAATTGAAAATATTTATTGAGGCAGTTGGTCTGAAAATGACTTTCTTGTTCTGAATTCATAATGACAGACAACAAATATAATTTCAAATAGATAAGTGAGCTCAGTTTTATGTGCCCCCCACTAAGGTAAACATGGCCTCCTGATAAATACAGTATTGTGGAGTATGAATTAAGGGAAAAAAGTCGACCCAATTTTATCCATTTCAGGAGGCGGCCATTTTGGCTGAAAATGCCATGACAGTTTCTCAGGCACAGGGAAGAACCAATCGCCGCTCACCTGTTTTCTGAGTTTTGGGGATGTGACATTGGCAAGTTGAGCTGCGATTGGTCGTTCTCTGAGGCTTGAGCAACATTGATGTTATTTTCAGTCGACAGCCAGTGAAAAAAATTGGCCGCACCGCCGAGATGGATAAAAACGGGTGGATTTTGCTGCTGAATTCATGTTCCGTCAACACAATATTCATTAGAATATTTCCTTTAGGCTGCATAGAACATACCATTGTAAAACAAATTTTAGGGTTGACTTCCCATTTAAGACGATGCGATTTTAAACACTTTCTGCAAAGAAAGGGTCGGTGATCGAAGAGGTTACAAGCCACAGGACGTTGAAGTCAATATCATGTAACTCTTTCCCTTGTAAGTGTAAAAAAAAAAAAAAAATGCAAAACTAAGTTAAAATCTATGCATGAAACAACAACGGCACATTATTATTACTTATATCATGTCACGGATAAGCACAAGGAAATATGAATGTTTATATAACCTGTACCATCTCTCTCTCTCTCTCTCTCTCTCTCTCTCTCTCTCTCTCTCTCAAAAAAATATTCTATTTAAATATACAGTGGGGAAGAAGTTGAATTGTCCCCTCCTGACTTTTTTTTCCCCAGTCCTTATCTGCATTTGCAGGTTTCCCAGATCCATCAATGTTTATGAAACCGGGGCCAGTGTAATTCTACCACATTTATCCAACTGGAACACATACAGCAGCATGCATATCAAAATGCATCAACACACACGTCCACTTGTGTGACTTTTCCATTATGTCGTAAATATCTCTTGCATGAAGCTTATTTTTAATATCCAGATGGCTAGACAAAAATCTTGAATTATTTTTAGAGGGAAAAATCCAAATGCTTTATAGTAGATAAAATTGATAAGGCAAGGAGGAGGTTCCTTACTGGGCGTCACAGAAAGATAACTCGGCTTTATTAATGACCTGACACTTGAACAGCCTAACGTAATTAGGCTTTTTCCTGTCTCCCTCTTTCCTCTCCTCTCTGCCGTTTCCTACCTCGATATATGGGTGAGCAAATTTGGGCGATAGTTTGATAACAAAGGGGAACACCGACAAAGAGCAGAATGAATGAGTGCAAGAAAAAGAGGGATACCACTGATGTTATCAGAGTTCATTTGATTTGTGGCTGAGAAAGCAAGGTGGCTATCAGTTGCATTCACCTGTGAATGCTTAATTATTGTGCACATGCAAAATTGGTGACTCGTTAATAACAGCGGATGAACTAATCCTTCTCTTCTCTATTTTCGGTGACAGTCGATCAAAATTTCAGATACCTCTGTGCACATACATAGTATCACTTTCACAAGAACTGAAAATGTATTTATTTCCTGCATGTCTGAATTTCGAAATAACGGCGGTTATAAATGCTGTTACCACATTAACTGTTGTGTGTGTGTGTGTGTGTGTGTGTGTGTGTGTGTGTTTCTGTGCTCATTCCTTGAGACAAACATGAAAAGTGTGAAGAGGATCCATGCACCAGATTAATAAGAATAACATCAATATATACTGCTCAAAAAATAAAAGGGATACTTAAACAGCGCACTGTAACTCCAAGTGTTCCCTTTATTTTTTTTGAGCAGTTTACAGTGCATATCCAATTATCTCTGAAACTCACACTATGCCTGTCGAGGGACAATCGCTTTTAAACACCCATTTTTCATTTGATCCATTGGCGGAAGCATCTGAAATCTCCCTCACAGCAGCTGTAGTCTGGTGACGGTTAAACCGGACCTACATTAATACATGATTGCCGGTATGTTAACTATTTAAATGAGATGCCATCTATCCTCTCAATAGTCACTCAGAAACTTAAACCTAATTTGTGTGTTATATTGATTATTTAGGTTACATGGTAATGAACTTATGTCAAAATGTGTTTAAAAAATTAGCTCTCCTCTGTGTCAACGTCAATTTGGCTCACAACTCATGTATTAGTGTGTGTGTGTGTGTGTGTGTGTGTGTGTGTGTGTGTGTGTGTGTGTGTGTGTGTGTGTGTGTGTGTGTGTGCGTTCATGTGTTCATCAGACATAGAACTGCAGACGAAGGGGCAGTGATCCAGTCCAGATAGATCCAATGTCAACTTAACACCAAAGGAAAGAATAAGGTGATTTCTGTATCTCCAAATCAGAGCTTGGGTGTGATATTGGAACTGGTTTTCAAAAAATAGGGAGGGGCAACTCTGTGTTACAAGTGTTTACGCAGGCAGAAGACTCCCCGCTGACTCTCTCTCCTCTCTTTCACTATCAACATGAGGGATCGTATCATAAATAATCTAGGATCTAGTGTCTAACCCAACAAAACCGCCTGCACTCTTCAAGTTCTTTGCCTGACCCTTTCCCTTATTTGCATTTGCGATCAAAGGAATCCAACACTGTGACACGGTATTTGGGTGAAACCATGTTCATGCAGGATTATCACGTCTGCCTCTGAGTGCAGAGGTCTTGGGTTCAAATCTCGATCTGGCCTGTTTGTGTTGAGTTTGCATGTTTTCTATGGGTACTCTGGTTTCCTTCCACATTTCAAAAACATACATGGGAAGTTTTTTGGGACACTCTAAATCGTCCATAGGTGTCAAAGGTTGTTCGTCTATCTGTGGCGACCAGTTCAACGTGCATCCTGCCTACCGCCCATAGAAATTCCCGCAACCCTGGTGAAGATAAGATGTTTGGAAAATGGATGGATGGATGGCCATAATGTATATTTTAGGTCAGAGCTTCCTGATGAGGGATGAGAGAAACTGGTCCACAATCTCTGTTGCAGTTCATCCCAATTGTGTTCAAAGAGGGTGAGTAGTCTCAAGTTATTTAAGACAAACCAGTAAGATTCACAGGAAGTAGTGACAGATAGTGCTCTAATCTAACCACTGATTGATTAATGCATTAATTACAGGTTGCCTTTCAATTCTATTGCCATCATTTGCAAGACAAAAATTAAGTTATTCCATTACAATGGTTGACAGCAAATTCTTATAAGAGACGGCTTTATGTTCTTTTTCATATCACAAAAGAAATAGCTTAGACTTTACAGAGGCACATCATGAAGCTGGAGGTTTCCAGAGAAATGCTTCACCCTGGTCTACAATGACCACATCTTAGCAGCCTGCATATAGATCTCCCAGTGTATAGATCATAATATAGACCTCTGCAGCCAGTTCACGACGAGGCAAGCTGCCAAATATTGAAACACTTCAGCTTTCCACACACCACTTTACTTTCGCTGTACTTGTTTCCCCATTGCACAGTGACTTACTTCATAATTAAATGTGCCCGGCAGCAAAAGCTATCTCACTCTATCTTCTTCCATTAATGCAAATTTTGTATTGACCAACACGATGATGAAGCGTGTTGTTCCCCATTTCTCTGAAGCATGGTCATTACACAACTCTCACTCTGGTCGTTTAGATATTATTCTTTACTTATCTTAACTGTTTTATATATATATATATATATATATATCGGTCATAATCCGAGGCGTAAAAATTTATATATACCTTATATTATATATACCTTATATTATATAAGGTATATATATAATTTTGGGGCCCTTCTAAACTCCAGTATTATGCCAGATCCTGATGGGCCCTTTACTTAAAAAAAAAAAATGTTGCGCAAACTTATGAGACAATCCTTGCAATTAAAGTTTTTTTGTGATTGGTCAAGAAACGTGCATCTAATAGGGTACAAACCGGTATTTCAGCTCATTTTGTGTGGGCACTGCTCCAGTTATCACAGGTTTGGAGAGTGCCATTCCCAGACTTCATGCTTCAGCCTTTTTCCACGTATGCTCAATATGATTGAGATCAATGTATTAAAAATAGTCCAAAGTTTTGTTCTTATCCATTTTGGGAGATTTTTCCTTGCAACACAGGGACGGCAAAATTGTTGGTATACCCTGACAGAACAACCCGTAATGGTCACTGAAATAAAGAGCCAAAATGCATATTGGCAAGCCAGAAATACTCTGGGAGAATGTGCTTCGGACATATGTGAGAAAACTGGAGCTTTTCAGCAAGTCACATCCTCCTCTGACTGCACTGGCAGGATGCCCATCGATCACAAGAAAAAACAGACCTCAGAGGCATGACAAGGTATTAAGTGTTTTAAAAAACTAAGTGATAATTGCCTCATTTTGTGGTCTTAACCTCTCAAGAAGACCGACACGGTATTCCTCACCCTGTGACAATGATGATAGACCTGTGATTTAAGACGTGATTCAAGATGTAGTAAAACAACTTAGCGTTTTTGTTAGGCAGACAGCATGTTTTACAACCGTTACAATGACAGAAATGCAGTTGAAATGCAAAACTTGTAAACTAGTGTGCGTGTGTGTCTGTGTGTGCGTGCGTGATGGATCAGCCTTGGCTAGACATGATGTCCAACATGAGTGTTGTACAAGCTCCAAGAAACCATGTTGCTTCTGGTCTACATGCGCTGTGCATTTGTTCTGCTCTAACTAGGTTTCCTCTAGTGGTACGTAGCCAGCACTTTTCTCCTCTGGGTAGATTTCTGGCTTTCTGTCATCTTTCCTCATCTTCTTGCTCCCTTTTCCGCCGTGTTGGCTGGTTGTAAGTTTATTTCTTTTTTTTTTTTTAGGGGGCGGGGGGACGTTTGTCTTGACATTCTGTAGAAATGACAAAGTAGGAAGGCATACAAGTAATGAACAATGTTTTAACACCAATGCAATCAAGCACAGGGACACTATCAAATGTCACTATTCATTCTTAATCCACTCCACAAAACAATCTCAACAAAATGTTTACGACTGGAACTGCATGTATTATTATTATTATTATTATTATTATTATTATTATTATTATCATTTTGGATTGATGACTGTGTGCTTATGTCATCAATTAGGGTATCAACTTTTTGCTATAATACACAAAAAGCTACTGTGCCTTGTACATTCCTTTCATTGAACTGTTGATTGTATAGAAAGGCTTGATTTATACTTATTCTCAGTTTACTTGGTCTTTAGACTGAAGACTCCCTGCTCTCTCTCTCTCTCTTTCTCTCTCTCTCTCTCTCTCTCTCTCTCTCTCTCTCTCTCTCTCTCTCTCTCTCTCTCTCTCTCGCTCAGGCTGGTCTCACTCTTTCTCACGCACAAACAAGCATACAAAGGACCATTATAAAATGCCAATTCATATTTCATATGTTCCTGTTTGAATCTGTTTGGGCCACAAAGTTACAAATGGTGGTGACGTGGTTAAAGTATTTATGCTTTGCTACCCAACAGTCTATCCATTAGTAATATGGCAGCGTGAAAGGGAACATATTCTTTGTGTTATATTCCATTTGTTGTCAGGATGGATTCAGTCTTTCAGCTAGATACCATATGGGGATAACAACAGGGATCATGAGGGGCAAAAACCAGTTTGTGAGTAAGTGTGTGTGAGAGAGAGAGAGAGAGAGAGAGAGAGAGAGAGAGAGAGAGAGAGAGAGAGAGAGAGAGAGAGAGAGAGAGAGAGACTATCTTTAGTTTGATTGTTGTGGGGCAGAATGCTTCTCTAATTTTTGAAAAGAAACTGTGAATTTAACCATTTATTTTGTTGTCTAGGACTGCCTTAAGTCGACAGGCTATGGCCCTCACCAAAATCCGATTTTCCCCCGCGGAAATTCTTTGGCAGGCCTTCACTGCAAGCCGCTTCCAGTGGCGACCCTCACTTTTGTCATCAGTCACTGAAAATGCCTTGAATAGTTGACACTAGGCCACTGACTGGACCAAACTTCGTACCCATAACGCACACAAGCAAGGAGAAAAACGACTTGATTTTTTGTTTCAATTGGCTGGCCAAATCTGCCAATAGTTCAGAAAATCCTCTCCACCACAGTAGTCCTCACCAGACTAATGTTGGTAAAAGCTTGTCGCTTCTTGGGACACATGAGTTCTGTAGCTTTCAGCATCTATTTTTAACGCACGCACTGCCGGAATACATCTTTGATGCTGATGCTACTTCATTAGCAATCAGGTAGCTGAATTTTACTGCTGCATAACTAACCTCTTAGCTCTGGGTGAAATCGGACTGCTGTTATCCTAAGACCCACCAGTGATTCATTTATCTTTTTTTCTCAGTTGCCCTTGCAAGATGTCATATTTTTGGCCATGGTGAGTCTCATCGTGGGACCGCATACTCCATGTGTTGATTACACATCAAGCACACAGGTTTCCTATTCACCTCTGGGAATAGGTATGTAGTGGTCCATTTTTCTTGGAAGACTCTGTGCTCAGCATCCACGTTTCTCCCTTATTAGACATTTTGGCTAATCAGGGTAGGCTACACTGGAATGAGCAGAAGGCGCCCTGCTATCATCTTTTTTCATTTGCTGTTCAGTGCCGCTTCATCTACTCCAATAACAATGTGCCCCTTGCAGCTTAATGAAAAAGTGCACCCCTAGTGGATAGTTTAGGAAAAATATACTATTTCAACACAGGGCTGTGATTCAAAAAAATATTAATCAAATCAATTTTCCTTTCCCTAGTCTGATATTGATTCATAAAGCCATAAATGGATGCTTTTAATATACCCCCCCCCCATAAATTAATGTAACTTCTCGCGTCACTAGGCGAGAGTAGCGTATCAAAACAACATGGCGGAAGCACTAAAATCACCACCAACTAGCTTGTAAAAATAGATCTCAACGTTTTTTGTTAAAAAAAAAAAAAAAAAAAAAAAACACCAATGCACCAAACCCTTGTGAGAGTCACAGGAATATGAGTTACAGTGTGTTTTTGCCACTTTATTTCCACCCCCAGACCTGTGGTTTAGGATGGATTCAAATGATTATTTGTTGTTTTGATCATATCATGTTGAATAAAGCATGCATGATTAAAGTTACTGCATTGGGTTAAATTTTTTAATGTAAATATTTATATATTTGCTATTGCGCCAAGTGAGAGCGAGACATTTCTATTTGCAACAATGCTTCTTCTGAGAATGTCTTCCTCATGAAAGTAAAATCATGAATGGAACTGAATCGATTCTGGAAGTCTGAATCGACACCGAGCCCTATTAACAAATCAGGTTTTTGTTTTTCATGCATTTCTTTCCTTTCAAAATTCATCCTGCGGGCCGGTTTTGTTTGTCATCGCAGCATGAGCCAAACAAAAAGCAGCAAGTGAAGGCGGCTGCAGAGAATGCCAGGCCAAGCATCTACAGTTCTGTATTTGCTTCCATCCATGGGCTCCAGATGTCAAGTAATCATTACTGCAATTGATTTTCATCCAACTATTAAACATGGTGGTTTCTATTACAATTACCAAATGCCCAAATGCTTTTGAGTGCCTGAAAGTTTACATTCTAGACACGGATATATCACTATAAATTTGGATGTACTGTGTGGTGTTCCTGAATGCTAAATGCTATATATTTTTTAGCAAGAATGCACCTTTAACCTTCACTCATTGAGCCGGCGTTACACTTGACGTCCTGCGAGGCTCATTGGATTATTCAGCTTCTGATGAAGACCAATGGAAAAAATTCACAGCAAGTATTACTGTAACAGCAAAACCTATTTGTTAAGCCACTTTAGCAAACAGACAAAATTAACATTACTACAACGGTAGCAGTCAGGCCAACATCATGTAAACAAGGGGAACTGGATGCTGCATTAGGGTAAACGACAGTTAAAAGTAAGGCTTGCAGCGCTTAGAGCAACATGCCAAGTCGCAGGCAACGAAACAAAAGTGTTGATGTGAACAGTAGTGTGACAATGAACCATGCCAGGGAGAAAGGTAAGAATTAATAGTTACAAAATGAAATCCTACTTAGGACGCATGTTTACCTCTGGTTAAATGCATATTAGATGAACGGGTTGGAACTTCAAAACACAAGTAAATAACATTTTTTAAGCAACTCCAGGGTGCACACGGGCATATTGTAATCACTACATGCCGGAACATAAGTCAGAAGTCTTTCAGAATTTATATAACATGGAAGCAACAATATTTGGCATGTAAGTAAAGGAGAGGATTTGCATGGGATATAAATAACTTATAAGGGCACAACACAAGTTTTTTTACGAGTGCAGACACCAATCAAGATTAATTATTTCTATTGTTAATTTTTTATTGTCTCAACGCACGACGGAGAAAATGCATTAGTCACTTAGCATCTTTTTAATTTTTCATGGCAAGCTGCTTGGGAGGGGACAAAACACTGAAGTGACCAAACAAAAGATCCAGTGGCAAACAACTGCAAATAACTCTCACACAGAGACATATTGGTCTCTCTTAATCATCTAAACCATACATATATCCAAAATTAAAAAATAATTTAAAAAGGACGGTTTTCTCAAAGTGGTCATGAATGCAAATCACATAATGGAAGCTGTATAAATGAGACACAATATATATTTTTAAATCAAGTTGTTAGGCTGAATCGATAGACCATATCTAAATCTGCGAATAATGTTGTACATTACAATACATGAGTATTATCATTTTTAATCACCTTGTCACAAGTTATTCATTCAAAGCTCCTTTGATCCTGTGTGACCTTTTAAAATCCTGCACATGATATTACCTTGCTAACTGTGCGCGACGGGCCCAATGCAGATTAAAAGCATACATTTTAGTGTCAAGCTATGATGATGATGTGTATGAAAATATGCTCGATTAGCTATTAATCCTTTACGTCTGTGCAATTAGCACTCCTCATGGAGGAGGGGCAGGCAGGTTTCTGGTTAACAGTTTGGTTTCAAAGGTAGCAGAGGTTTTGAGTCTGATCAATAATGCAGGCTTTAATGAGGCACAACGTGACCCCAACTGAGATGATTTAATCCCAAATGCATTAATTTCTTGTTTTATTAATATGTTACCACAAGATGAGATGTTCAAAGCTGCAGGAAGGCCAATAACCTGTGGTGCTGATAAGTGGCTAGGAAGGAGATACATGTAAGGATTCTATGTGTACGATTCTATGTGAACACTTCCCCGGGAATCATTGAAAACTGCCCCTATTTTGAACGTTTTTAGGTTTGGGACTCTAAGAAGTTTAATCCATTTTGCACAAATCACCTTTGTCATTCATCATCAATAATGAGACAGTTTTTTTTTTTGTTTGTTTGGCTTTTTTTTTCAATTTTAGATTAACTTACATTTACACTTTTGTGATAATTAACAACTGTTTTTATAAACAGAATTTTAAGACCTCTATAAGCCGTTCTGTTCATTTTCTTAGAAAGTGCCAGGTTCACTGAAACAACATTCCCATATAGTCATTGAGTTCACTTCGTGTATTCAGATATGTGCAAGCCCCACAACCCCACCCATGCACACAAACACACACTCATGCACATTTTCACCTGGACACTCACACAAATATACGCGCACACCACACACGCGCTCAAACACAGTTGTCACATCCATTCCCATTCACTTATCTTCTATGGGCAACAGATGATACAAAGGTCACAGTGTGTCATGTTTTTTAAGAAGACAGTGTTTTTTAAGGTGCTTGTCAGTTAACTGAAAAGAAAACCCTGCATCAATTCTGTGTGGATGTTGAAACTGGGGAAGCTGGGGGTTAAAAGGTCGGCTTCTTGAGCCAAGGGAATAAAGTAAAGGAATTTTAAAATCAAGGTAAAGGAAGCTGCCGATGGGTTGAATTACAGATACACTCTTTCGGATAATCTAAATTGTCCGGAAAATATCATGTATTAGGATCAAATATCCATTGATTCCATTAACCCCTCAAGTGATTCCCCCATACCCTCCCTCGCCCATTGACATTTCATCAGTGTTGTCAAACTTCTAACAGTTAAAGGTAATGGTGTACTGTATTAAATAAATAAATAAATAAATAAAACAAAAAAGAAGTTACACTTTTTCATTAGAATCATTCAATTTGATATCTTTGCAATGTTGTCGACTAATGTGTTTTTTCGTTTCCATTTTGTATGAAACTGAAATGATTATTTGTATTTTTGTTTGTGAGCTGAAAAACACCATTTTGAAATACAGTAATTGCATTTAAGGGTATATAAATAACACAATGCCAATAACTGTTTTTTAATTGCATAATATAGCATCAATGCAGCATAACCGCATTTTTTTCGCCAATGTGTTGCTGCAGGAAGACTATACGTGCACATGTGCAGTCATTGTGGACAACATTAATGTAATACAGTCAGTAACTTTTCAGATAATTTTCTACAAAGTTCTCCTGAGAATATGGTGAAAATGTGCCCAAAAAACCATAAGCGTTTCAAATTTTCCACCCATTTATATGTTTGGCCTCGTGTGCCCTTTAGTGGGATCCTGTGTTTTTAACGACCCCCTTCTCCATGCTCCCAGACCCAGCCTGACTCCATTTGCATTCATTTTCATGATTGCTCCATGCCTGTCTCACTCTCCCCGCCTCGCCCCCCTATTACCTGCCTGTCCATTCAGCTCTGCATCAGTCCACAGACAGAATTCACAATATTCGCCTCCTTTTGAAACCCACAGGCATGGTTGAGGGGAGCTGTAGTAGAAATCATTCAAGTGTGCTCGTTCACTTTTTTTTAGGGGCTTGTCGTTTCACAACTACCTTTTTCAACAGTGCTGTCGGATAAGGGAATTAATAGGCATCACCTCAGTGCTTTTCGAAAACCACGTGTTTGTGCAGCCTTTGGAAATAGCAACTGAAATTCTTTTTTTTTTTTTTTTTCTGAATTGAATGAGTATTTTAAAACCAATTTTCTGGACCAAGAACATACCAGTCACAGTTAAAAAAAATCAAGACGATGAGAAATTTTACACCGAGACATATCCAGAGAGAGTTACATGCAGATAAACATAATAGCATCAAAAAAAATTCAACTCACGCGCACGTCAACCTCCAACCATATTCGAACCACAAATTGTTAAGTCAATGTAGGTTATGATCACATTTGTTGAGCTTGAGTTCGTTGAGTTCGAGAACTCCCCACCAAAATAGATTAACATACTGTATGTTGTAATGACTGGCGATTATTTCAAGGACACTGTGTTGATTATTGCATTCTTAACTCTACTATGTCAAGAGTGCACAAAAACAAGGCGATTAAGAACAATCATGTAACAATTTACGGTATGAGAGAGTGGGACTAGACAATATTGTGAGGTAAAATCATTGTCATTACAATATTCATGAGGTTCATTCCATTTTTCCCCACCCCCTTTTTTGCCTTTACCCCTTCTCTCTTGAATGCCAGAGGTGACAGTGAGAGACTTTCTTGTGTCTTTTATTGGTTTTTCCTTAGTGCTTTTCGAAAACCACGTTTTTGTGCAGCCTTTGGAAATAGCAACTGAAATTCTTTTTTTTTTTTTTTTCTGAATTGATATGAGTATTTTAAAACCAATTTTCTGGACCAAGAACATACCAGTCACAGTTAAAAAAAATCAAGACGATGAGAAATTTTACACCGAGACATATCCAGAGAGAGTTACATGCAGATAAACATAATAGCATCAAAAAAAATTCAACTCACGCGCACGTCAACCTCCAACCATATTCGAACCACAAATTGTTAAGTCAATGTAGGTTATGATCACATTTGTTGAGCTTGAGTTCGTTGAGTTCGAGAACTCCCCACCAAAATAGATTAACATACTGTATGTTGTAATGACTGGCGATTATTTCAAGGACACTGTGTTGATTATTGCATTCTTAACTCTACTATGTCAAGAGTGCACAAAAACAAGGCGATTAAGAACAATCATGTAACAATTTACGGTATGAGAGAGTGGGACTAGACAATATTGTGAGGTAAAATCATTGTCATTACAATATTCATGAGGTTCATTCCATTTTTCCCCACCCCCTTTTTTGCCTTTACCCCTTCTCTCTTGAATGCCAGAGGTGACAGTGAGAGACTTTCTTGTGTCTTCTCCACTGAAAAGGTTAATGCACACGCTTCACATCAACCGGCACAATTACATCCATGCCCCATATTTTAAATACAATGGTTGATACTTGAGAAAGCTATGACCAAAACAATGTAATTCCAGCTGTTCATTTTACAGCACACAGTAACAAATCTCACTGATGCATTTTCATGTTTGATGACGTCCACGAGATAATTCGGTCATGACAGTTGTAATTCCAGAGCTACCATTAGTTAATTTTGACTGTATGATGCTACTTTAATAGTTATTTGTAGTAGTTAAAGAAAAAAAAAAAAACTAGGGCCCACAATAATAAACACAAAGCTTGAAACATTTCTTTTTCTTTGTGGAGCAGTTTTGCAAATCAAGGATTTAATGTCAGGGGCGTTTTTATAATTTTAAGGATGATTTATTTGATGTTATTTTATTTGGATTAATTTTTTGCACGTGAGTTATAAAAAAGGGTTTCATTAAACCATTGGTTCCCAACCTTATTTAAGGTTGTGTACCCCTGAACCTTTTTCTCATATCTCATATCACTAGTTGTCAGTACACAAGCGTAGCTTGGCACGGAGGTGATGATTACTGACTTATTGGACTCAGGAGTGACTGTGCATCATGTTTTGCCGCAGCAGTCGCCAGTAAAAGCTTTTTGTTAGCTGCTACGGCGTAAGAAGCACTGAGCTACTTGAGTTACGTCTTCCAAGTGGTGCGAGTCTATTCCGCCTAGTGACCGTCTCGACGGTTGATTCTCAATTTTGCTCTTCAATGTGGTTTGAGGAGGGATAAAATGCAAAACCATTTATGTTCAGCCTTGAAACATATTGAGGACACTACTCAACTTGTCATGTTAAAACTGAACATTATGACATGATGGCAGACACAATCTCTTTGGGCATAGCAGAAGTTTAGTGCAAGTATGCTACATGTTTGTTTTGTCACTCAACTGAGCCAAATGCTAACAACAAAGAATCAAATTCTCAATCTACAGGTCTTCAATGTACCAAAATTCATAGAATATATTCCAATAAATTGTTTGTGTGTGTGTGTGTGTGTGTGTGTGTGTGTGTGTGTGTGTGTGTGTGTGTGTGTGTGTGTGTGTGCGTGTGCGTGTGTGTGCGTGTGTGAATCCCATATGCAAAGTAAAGTTGAAATGTGCTCTAAAACTGAAATTATTACGCTGTGGTCACTTTTTTTCTTGAAGCTATTTATCTTGTTAGTTTTCTCATCCTCGAGCAGCGTAATTTCCCTGCCTATATGCTGGAAAAATGATGAACATTCCATCCAGTGTGTCCACAGTGTACAATTTATCCCTCACACGTCTCTGTCACAGTCTTCCACAGTACATGTGTCTTACTCTTGTGCTCTCACTGTTTCTCCTTATCGCTGGCTTTCTAACAAATAAGAGGACAACAAGCAAGAACATCTGCTGGACAGACACAAACATGCCCGCGTACGCCTTCACCCAGGCGCCTCTGCTGCAGGATCTCCGCACCACAAACAAGCGTGCGGTTGTTATCGCTCCTTGCCATGCTCGCTGAGTAAAGTTTAAGCTGATTCAGTGACAACTCAAACTGAGCCACCCCAGCATTTCCTCATAGCACGGCCTCCTAATCTGCCAGCCTGGTGTGGCAATGGAAAGTGGTCTGCATCCTAATGCAACAGAGGAGAGAGACTCAAAACAGCACAATTAAAAAGATACGGTTGTGTTTACACACTGGCCTGTGTAAGTGCTGAATAAGAGACATAAACAGCTTTGCCGCAGCCAGTGTAAGTGGCCTGCTCCGCCTGCTGAATACCACAAGTGTTACTGTAGCTTTGTAGCCCTGCCCACAATAAACCTTGTGTTGTTTGAAAAGCCGGCATTAGACACAAACAACTGGCATCGGAGAAGTGAAACGATTTGATTTTGTCTAATCTGGTTGGGGGCGGGGGGGAATAATCCCTCCATGCACTGTGATCACTTGGGTGTGCTTGGGTCAATGTTTATGCAAGTTTCTGTATGTGTGCTTATGGTGGGATTGTTTGCCAGACATTTGTTTGCATCCAAAGCGGAGGTTTGAAAACCTAATTCTACTCTTCCGGTCCCTTGTGTGAAATTGTCGATATGACCATTTCCATTAAAGTTCCCATAGTTGTTGCACATTGTACAGACAATAACAGGAGTGTGTTTTGGAGCTGCAAATCCATTGTACCCTCACGTCCTTGTGGACCCATCTGAGCTCCATTGTAAACGGCACTGGTTATATGACGAGTGCAGATGTAAATCCTCATCTGTGATATCTCTCCGGCATCCTGTTGTCTCGATCACTGATCACCTATCTTCTGGGAAGTGTTGCACAGAGCCAGAGACAACAGACACATTAGCCTTCTTGTATTTATTCCCCCACAGAGCAACAATGGACTGTGTCCGGCCGATTGGTTCCCCCTGCGATTCTCAGGGAAGGATTTGAAAATTGAAAAACAAAACAAAAACAAATAAACAAGCAAAAACTTTGGTTCACGCGAGGCTATTGAATTGCTTGCTACCATTGTCGTTCCTCTTTGATCGTACGTTTGAAGTATACTAATCTCAAAAGCTTTCATTCATTATAATCCTGGATCATGAAATACAGATCCATTTGGACGGTTGTTAATTCTAAACTCTTTGTGACTTTTTCATGCCAAAAATGTGATATTCATTCATGTGTTGTTTTGTCAGATGAAAGACCCCGTGTGTTGCAATAGCATGATGGGTAATCAGGTGTTTCCATAGACAGACGAAGGCCCTCTGTCACTCGGTCTGCAGGGCAATGATTTACAATCACACACTCACCCAAGGAGAGGTGACAATGAATAGTGTAGTGGCTCCTCATAATTCATGGTGACACACACCATGGTTGGCTGAAATGCTTTGAAAACTACGTTGGGGTTTACATCTCAGCGTGAGCAAATTCTGTGGATTAAAGGACAACTGCATGTAGTAGACTAGGGACGGCATATGATAAAATATGATAATGGATGACGAATCATTCTTTTCTTTCTTTAGCGTTGTAGAAAATAAACAGAGGCACAATGGGAGTCCGGATAAAGTCTTCATCTTTTGAAATATAAAGTGTGGTCCTGGAAGTGGCACGATTCACACGCACAATGGGCTGTAATTTTACCAGTGGAAGCGGAAGAGGGAAATAGGGTGGATGTTCAATAAAAGATGAAAGAAGTGATTTGATTTCACACTGTCAGCTAGAGATCTTAAATTAAGTCAAACAAGCTATCCAAATCAATTCTGACATTGTAATACATAAACAAAAACAAAATGTTCTTGTCATATGTATATTGCCTACAGCCCACATAAAGACACAGTGCAGATGGGAAGAAGTGGGTGACTTATTTACTTGTCCAACCTCTCTGTGTGCTCACTGTTGTCAACAAGATGTTAACACTCAAAGGGGAAAATAACTGCAAATATAAACATGGCAAGGTACATTTTAAGGTGGAACGAACATTCTCTGACAGCTTGACAATGACCTGAGGGTGAAACGGATTCCAAAATCCCAGTCCAACTGGCCACACATTTTCCTTCCTTGGCCTGACTTCTACACACCCAAACACACGCACGCATACACACATACCACAGTCTGAGGAGGCCGAGTGGAGAGCGAGACTGTCTTTGGTCAGGAAGCTGCACGCTCAAGCAGAAATATCTGAATGTTTCCCCTCAGCAATACCGGTATCGACGGTGACAGACAGGCGGTCAGATTGTCAGACACTTCACACTCATGAATATGATTGACAGATGTGGATCAAGACTATCACAATGTCATAGTAAATGATGCACTTTCCTGTTTTTGTATATATACACACGCACACACACACACACACACGCACACACACACACACACACACACACACACACACACATACACTAACAAAAACTTAGGGATATTTGGCATTCAGGTGAAATTGATGGAAAATGTAATGAGCTTATGCTACGGTGATATCATATCATGATAGTAGTACATTTAAGTAGAAGAATGCGAAGAAAACTCGTGATTTCCTCATCTCAAACAATTCACTGAAACAAAAGTTAACAACAATAGTGGGTACACCACAACAAAAAATTTCAATGTCTCCATAACTCATCATGTGCCCTTGAGCATCAATTATAGCTTGACAATGACATCTCATGCTGTTCACAAGTCGACTTATTGTCTGCTGAGGCATGGCATCCCATTCTTCTTGAAGGGCAGTCCTCAGGTCAGTGAGGTTTTGGGGTGCAGAGTTTCAAGCCTCTACATGGCGATCCCATAGGTTTTTAATAAAAATGCTATCATACATATGATCATTTACATACATACTGTATGTTTGGAAATTATAATATTTACATAACACACTAAAATACATTGCAAATATTACATAAGCAAGTGCATGAGTAAAATTGATCTATATTGCATTTATCAGAGAACAGGCACATACCCTGTATATAAAATACGGACTCACAACAGTTTGCATTTCAAAGATAAAACAAGAAATAACACATATCGAGTACAAAAAGGATGCGCTTTAACACTGACCCCTGAAGAACACCGCAGAAAAGAGGAACACAATTCTGACTAAAAAGAGAATTCTGAGAATCTTTAGGAAGAAGGAATTGTTTTCTGAACATGTCTCTGAACTTTGTGTTGGACAGTGAGTTTGAAGAAGAGAGTGACATTTAAAAGTAGCTGAGACAATCCTAGGATCTCAAACAAGTCTGTCAGCAGCCAGCAAGTGAAGACCTGTCCACTTAAATAATCTTCATACCCAAAGAAGGAACCACATTGAATTAGTGACAATGTAATGGAATGCCCCCAGAACCAACTACTTTACCCTGCTTTTTGCCGAATGTTTCTTCTGAACTTTGAAAATTGTTTCAAGAATTATATTATAACAAATGACAGACCAGCTCAGTAGCAGAGTGACAAGCTAGCCGCCATCATGACAATGTGTGACATGTACAGTGTTTACATCACCTCCCTGTTTTACAACCTTGGAGCTGTGATGTGATGTGTGCGGACCGTCTGTGAAAGAGAGATCCTGGAAACAGGACAAGAAATACATACAGTATATGTCAAACATGTTGCCCTATATACTGCCCCATATACTGTGTGTGTGTGTGTGTGTGTGTGTGTGTGTGTGTGTGTGTGTGTGTGTGTGTGTGCGTCCATCCATCCATTCTGAACAGCTGTCTTTGGGTGGTGGTAGGCTGGGGAAACCCTGAGCCAGTTGCCAGGCAATTGCAGGATACACATAGACAAACAACCAACCATTCACACTTCAATCACATCTGAAACCCCCCCCCCCCCATAGCAATACAACTTGACAAGCGAAATACTTAATATTTAATAAGTTATGACTTCAATTCATTTACAAGCATTACAACCAATGTTTGTTTTCAGTTTACATATTTAAGAATGATACGTTATGTCATAATGTCATAACATATTTTAAGTATTGTACTTATCATAGTTGTATTGATATAAAAACAAACATAAGAATAATTTTAAAAAAAGAAGGAAAGAAAAAAAAGAGTCCAAATGACCGTGAAAAATGGCTTACCAAAAAAAGTACATGGTTATTGTGACTTTTAGAATCTGTAAATCTTTGCCCAGCACATGTACTTTTTCTTTTTTGTTCTCTTTTCAAACCATAGAGGTCACTGTTGCTTTACAGACAGCTTTAAGTAGCCATTTTCAGTGTTATCCTATCTAGAGCTATTGTCACAGCAACAACAAAAAAAAGAAATGCTGTTTACGTTGATATTAAATGCATCACATAACAATACTCTCTTCATTGAGCATCATCATATCTGCGGGTTTTGCCCCTTCAAACTATTTCTCATGATTTGTCATTGTGGCATTGCAGCACGCAAGGGTCGAGTTAATGCATTGGTGATAAATACTAAACATGTAGTCTGAGCTCTTGAACCTCTGGGGTCTATTTAGTTTTCTGCATGCAGCATTGAGATTCTGACAGTTGAAATTCTAACAGTGAATGAGGCACTGAGGTTAAAACAAAATGCAACCTCAAACTAACCCCAAACACTTTGCAAATCACTTCAAGACTCCCTGTACAAGGCTCAGCATGCAAAAATGAACATAAATCAAGTTGTTGCCAACATTAAATAAGCCCTATTGAGGTTCTCTTCTGCTTCAAAACCATAAACCATACACTTTTAAAGAGTACAGGTTTTTAGGAATTAACACACTTCAAAAATTGATCCAAACACTTTTAAACTAAATGCATTTAAGTTAAATTGCAAGCCTATATAATCTTGTTTGATCCTCAGTGCCAGTAAGAAGTAAATGAAAGACCGACATGAAAGTTTCCATATTGAACCAAATTTTTGACTTTGTGTAACTTCATGTCCTCACCCTAGCAATGTAATAAAATCTGAATTGTGGATTTGATCATTCTGTATTTTTGCTCTTAGTTTGACAAAGGCTAGGAAACAAGTTGTGGCAGGACAGCTTCACGATGGTAAGCATACAGATGGTTTGACTTCATTCTTTCGGTTATAGCTGTATTCAACACCATTTCACTTAAAATAATGTGTTTTCATTTGTGGAAGTTACGTCAATATGCAAAAGGAATATCAAAATAAATGAACATAAGAGCATCCCAAAGTTGATGTGGATCATGAGTAGATTGAGCAGAATGCACTCATTCACAGTGAGTACCAGTGATTTGATCACTAGCGAGTTTCTTTTAGTCTAGCATGCAACCCAATACCTGTATAGAAAAAGCCAGGACTCAAGCATTTATCTAAATATGATGAACAGAAAGGATGATTAATTGCTTCGTAAAAGAAAGTTACTTTTTTTCAACAACACATTCTGCCCCAGCCAAAATTCCCTGAAAGAATTAAGACTCAACATGTGAAATTGTGCCGACAACAAGTCTAGCTCTAGGCCAATTTTTTTCCACATTTATTTATGGACCGCCGATGAAAGTTCCTTTACAACTCAACTCGGCTACATTGTGAGTGGGGAAAAGAATTATATAATCCAATGCGTTTAAGAACCCGTCTGTGTACTATTCGAATTATTCGGCCGCTGATGTGAACAAAATACTTGAAACGCTAGGTCAAATGTATGCAGGAATCAGAAGTGTTCGCATGGAGTTAAACAGAAACACTCCAGATGTGTTTGTGCGTTTTGCTCCTACAAGAGAGCATGCAAGTGTCCAAGTGTCCATGTGACATGCTGAGCAAGTTCAACACACCTCGACACACACTGACAACCATGCACACATTTAACACTTGAACTGAATGTGCCAAATGTTCAGGCTCTGTTGGCTTGTTCTGGGGTCTAGCCCCACCACACGCAAACATACACGCACATTGGAGAACTCACGAGAGACTTTGCGGTTTGGCATTTGGCCTATCAACATTCCGTTTTCTTTTGGGCCCACTCCCCTGGAGGCTCATTTCCATCAACTGACACACACAAAGCTTACATGCCTGCCCTTTTTTTTTTGGGGGGGGGGGATAAATATATATCCATGTCATTGTAACTGATTAATTATCTGTTTCACTGAGTGTCAAACTCCTTGACTGCACGATTGCTCTAACACACAGACAGGCACACATGCACACAAAGCGAGCCATGGTAGAAGCCAGTTGGATGGCAAAGACAGCAAAATGCCCCTTCATCCTTTGTAGTTAAGTTATTGAACATTAAAAAAAAATGATATTTGGGATATGAAAGGCTCTAAATGGATGTTGAACAAAATATAATACATGTCAAAGTCTACTTTTAACTTACCTTGTTAAAAGTCCCTCAAGGTAAGTTGGCATGTCAGACTGTGTGATCCCTTTCACAAAGTAGGGAATTTTGGAGTGATTTTGGTGTGTAATTATCAAAGCAACATCTTGTGCTCGGTGACAAGTGATCAGGCGAGCAGCACACAATGGAAGGAAACATCCAGTAGTAGCCTTCATCATAATTACTTCTTTGACTTTGACAAGGTGGTAAAAAAAAAAAAAGTTTCTCATGGCTCTGTCTTTTTAATTTGATGTATCAGACCTTTTATGATATTAGACTTCAGAAACATCTGCACACCTGTCAACCAAGCTGATCTAATTAATGTCAAAGAACAGTGAAAGTAAACGCTAACCTTCACTAATCCAATGCTTAATTCAAAGTTGTTAAAAAAAAAAAAAGAAACAAAATATAAGTAAAGCGTGGCAATTTGAAGGAGGAGACCATTTTTTCTACTGTTATTGCTCTCAGGTTCTAGGTAAAAAAAACAAAAAACAATCAATCAATAATTAGCTGCAATATTCCATATACTAATACTTTACATAAATACACTAAAAACGCCAAAGTAATATTTTTACTGGACCACATCTCAATAATGCATGGATATTAAAATAAAGTAGATATGTTTCAATACCTTTTTTTTCAAACTATAAACCACTCTGGATTGTAAATCGCATCAGTCAAACGAATGAAATTAAGACAAACACTGTTGGAAATAAATTATTACCATTTTATAAAAGCTCTAAATGGAGGTCTGAGTTTCAGACAGTGGTGGGCCAGCAGAGAAGGCCTTGAAGGCCCTGACGGTATGACACTGCCAGACAATCATCCAATTTTCTGTCACTCATCACATCCTCAATCAACACTAGTGGGCCATTTACAGTATGCTCATGCAAGATGCTTTGGATCATGAGCTCTTTGTCTCCTCCTCCGAACTTTTCTCATCTTGCCATTCTGCTGTCCTTAATCGTATTTTCATCTGTCTAATTTGATTCCAGAACTGTTGATCCAAAATTCTGACATTGATATGTCTACGTTCTCAGTCTTGACTTTTGTTGATGTTGTGACCATCCAATGCAGATATCTTTTTTAAGGCAAACATATGAAATACTGTATTCTTCAATGTCAAACAGAAAAAAAAAACACACACAAAAGCAGTATCTAAAAGAGGAAAAAGAAAGGCTATCAAAGTATCCCAAGAGGGAGGAAAATCTGAATTTGGTGCCATCCCTCGGCTCCTGACTTCAGGTGGTCACTGAATGCAAATGGCTTTTATCACAGAATTCAATGATATGTTTATATGGCTGCAATATTCGCTACATGTTGTCGTACAGGGTTTGAAAGAGGTTTCTCCATGTCCTATCACTGACTGAAGTCTCATTGAACTGCTGCCATACTGCAGAAAGGGCAGAATGATTGAACTCAGACGCCAGCCAAATCTGTTTTGTACATATGCATGGCACTCCTGTTTAGACGACGAGTAAATATAGGAGAGGAAGCAGTTCAAACATAGATTGCACACAATGTGCAATACTTTCACTTGATGAACAAAGGGAGCAGGAGAGCCATTAATGTGGATATCAACATTTTCCAAGGCAATGTAACCAAGGCAAACAAATTGCAAGTGATTATATAGCAAAATGTACAGAAATGCTATAAAGGCATGTTAAGAAACACATGCATTGTTACATTCCGGAACAATCTGGATAGGAGTGGATCCCACACACATAGACAAGGATATGTTTATCAACAAAACAAGGCAGGACGACAAAGTACAACTCAGGAAAATGCGGAACAAACCAAAAGTGCTTGCACTAAGGCAAGGAACGAGAATACGTAAATTGCTTGTCAACTAAAAGGGCAAGATAATCCAATACACGAGAATACACAACCAAAACTACACTTAATCAAAAAATGCTTACAAGAGAAACACATTGAAGTATGTGGCAAAACCATGAGGTAAAAATCGGGAACGTCTCAAAAAGTGAAGCACTTCGAAACAGTTGGGAGCAAGGCTATTACGCCTTGCTCCCAACCTATGCTACCTACTGGAGACAAACAAAAACAGGATCATAATATGCATGAGGAAAGGTGCTGTATATGTGTAAAAATACATGTATCACTGACTTGTGACTTGATTATTTTAGCATCCCTGATATTGAATTAATAATAATTGTTGTCAAAACATTACGTCTAAAGTATGCACGACTATACACACACTACGATTCATCATATTGTACATCCACATTATATAAATTGGCTTTGTAATAAGTCATGATTGGTGTGATTAAGCATCACAAAAAAACGGATTTATAATACTGTGATAACATCTCATTGTAATGATGACCAGAACATGTCATTTGCACTTCAGTTATAATCTTTTGGATAGGTCCCCAAAATACGGTCAATGTTGCTGTTTAACATTTGCTTTCCTTTTGCAGTTTGATATGAAACAATAAATTCTCAGTTTTGTTTTTAGAAAATAACCATTTAATGTCTGGATTAACTGTGATTGGCGACCAGTCCAGGGTGTACCCCGCCTCTCGCCCCAAATCAGTTGAGATAAGGCTCCAGCTCACCCATGACCCTATCGTGAGGATGAGTGCTACAGAAAATGGATGGAAGTCTGGATTTATTTTGAAATAAATACAACAAAGACATTTATAGGGAGATTCTTCACCAAAGCAGGGGAAATTCCAGGCCGCGGAGAACACAATAGATTACACACTCTGAGGGAGACGTGCCAGGGGACAAACACTTTCTACTTTTTCCTTACCCAAGTCATATTTATTTTATTAGGTCTATTCTCCATAGGCTTCACGGTGGCAGGATAGCCATGCGTTCAGGCACTCCCTCACATACACACACGTGCACAAACGTGACAGGACCCCAGATCTCCACTGGTGCATGTAGTGATTCTATTTTTTGTCCCTTATGGAGTTTTCATCCAACCCCCCGCCCCCTTTCATCCACCGAGGATAGCTAACACCGGCAGCCAGACATAATTAGTACTGGAGAAAACACAAAGAGTGGCTCCTAATGACTACTAACATCTTGGTGCTTTGGTGCAGACTTTTGTGTGTGTAATTCGAAAGGCGGTAAAGATCAATAGCATTCAATGAAAACTAATTGTGAAGGACGAGAGTGGGCAGCTGTGAGGCATACTAGGAGAGATGCGACGGGAAACCACGAGGAAGATTTCTCAGTCAGTTAGAAAAGCCCTCTAAGCGCAAAATTGTGTGAAACTGTGCGTGAAAAATGGCAGAATAAAATACCCATAATTCTTCCATTATTTAGTAACATGGAGAGATGGGAAGCAAATGGCAAATGAGAGTATGAGAATAGTGTCCTCCCTCTGAACGTCTGCAGTTTCTAATGTTCCATATTTCTTCTTAATATACAAGTTGCACGAGATGGTAAAAAGGAAGGACCACAGTGAGCAGTCGAGACAAATTTAATGAAGGTTGATTGCAACTCACCGAAATGTTCAACCTTGGTTTCATAGCACATTTTCACAGATTTTTATTTTTTTTTGGTATGTTTTTGGTTTGAAGAAAATTGAATATTTGGGTTCTATTTCCAAAAAAGCGGCATCATCATTTGAGGCAATTTTTTTTCTTCATTTTTTTTAGGTGGGGCTGGGTCCTTAGACATGGTGGAGGAAATTATGAACAGTTTGAAATAGCAGTCCATTTTAGGCCAAAACCTTCTGCTTGAAAGGAAAATAAAATAAAATAGGGTTTTGCGGGCTGCTCGGCCTTAATTCATAAAAGATGTTATGAAATAATTCATTTTGGTCTTAGTATTTTTTTTTTTTAACAAAATCAGAGGATTTGTGCAAAGGTGTGTGGACAGTATAACTACACACTGTAGAATACACACTAAAATGTCATCAAAATTAAGAGTAAGTGATGGATTTATCTTGACAAAACTAGCCTAATCTAAATCTATTCCCATCCTTTTGAGTTACACTAGTAATGGATAGTTTTGAATTCAAACAAAATCATTTTATCATGAAATACATAATTGAGTGCTAATAAAATTCTTGACATTAGTCTTGATTCTTAGCTTTAGTCTTTTACATTTACATATAAAATTGTGCACCAAAACTAACAAATACATCAACAAAATAACAATAACAAAACCACTGACCCAGAGACCTATAAATCCTGCTAAGTGCAGTTGCATTTACAGAAGTGATTATTGCTAAGCAGACTGAATAAACAGGATATCGATGGAGGAAAACAATCCAACCACCTCTGTGACTGACGCGGACGACCACAATCTGCCAAATTTTCAGGGGTGCATATTTACAATGAATTTGATTTGACATAGACAGCAACAAAGCAGCATTTTGATTGTTTTATTTATATGGCTGCTGAAAAACCATCTCACATTTTTTTTTACTTGATGTCTTAACTTCCATTGTTTCCATGTGCTGACTGTACTTTTTGTTTCAATTTCCCTGGATTTTCTACCGTACTTATATATCCCTCATGATCCTAAACACACACATACGGAGTGGCAGACACGAAGGCGCAATCACACAGCGATTACCGCGAGGCCAACGACCAACAACCACAGCCAATGCACACATCCACAGATCACTCACACACATTTCAGTTGGCCGTGGTCATTGGCAGTGACCTTGCTATAATCTCTATCTAATTATATACACAGCCAGGTTTACAGTTTCGAGGCAGAGACCTGAGAAAATACAACCTGCTAATCTTATTTGGTCACAGTGGTAAGAACCTGTTGAGTGGGGAGAGAGGAGCCGAGGTATTTGGCCTCATCTCCAGCAAAGACACCTGAATAATAGCCAATTGCACTCAAATTATAGACAGTATTTTACTGGCAACCACAAGTGTTTATTCATTCAGCTGCAGATGGGTGGTTGTGTCTACCTGGGAGCGGCGATGGTTGTTTGGATTTTTGGGTGTGTTGAGCAGGCATTTTATTTTTTACACAACACATAATTGTATTATTAGTCTGGTTGAAATATTATACTGTGTGTGTGTGTGTGTGTGTGTGTGTGTGTGTGTGTGTGTGTGTGTGTGTGTGTGTGTGTAAAACAAGTCTGTGGTTGGAAATAAAATAAAAAGGCTGTCGTTGGAGTATCAAAGAGAGGCATTAAGAACTGAGACAGCCTGAGCAGGAATACCAAGGCGCAAAAATCTGGAGAACACAAACACGTTTACGCACAACATGAACACGAGTGAACACGGGACTCTTCCGTAGCCCTGGAAAAGACCTCATCTCCACAAACACAATATCATCTCTGCAGTGCCGTTTCAACACCACACTTAATTTATTTTTCTTAGTAAAAGTGTTCTGATTGGCTTTGCAGTGAGCACATCTGCATGTGAACAAAAAAACATGTATGAATTGATGTACTTATAGCTATCAGCTTTTACCAATTTTGTCCTGTTTTATGAACAATAAGGGCCAATGCAGAATTTCCATTTAGGCTTGCTTCTGTCTTTTCGTGTGTGTCTATGGCGTGCTAGGACACACAAATGATCTGTCCTTGTTTCCACATGAATACAAGAGACAGTATCTATTCCCTCATCAAAGGAGGTGTGATAGAGTGTGTCTCACAGTCACAAGCCACACCGTCACACACATTATGTAAATAATGCATGTGTCTTAAAGGGTTCAACCCACCGGAGTTGGCCCACTTCAATTAGGATGGGTAGCACTTAGCATGGTTCTGATATGCCCTTCAGCTCCTTTGCCTTGCTCGCCACTATGAGTTTCACTGAAGGTTACAGTTCAAGTCTTCCCAGGAACAAAGGTTTAATCAACACATTTCCTCCTTTTACCGTCTCAGAACTGTGTCTCAAAAACAAAATGGGTGGTGAGACATGCCAACAGACTTACACTTACACGCGTGTTGAAAAAACTAAAAAAAAAAAAAAAAAAAAAAAAATCAAATGTGCAATTCCTCAAGAGAAAGGTAAGAAAAGGGAATAATTTACTTTTGCCAAGCAAAGCACTTCTTCTAAAACATTTACTGTATAAACACAAAATGCTTGAAGAATTTGCTTTCCTGCTTTTATATTCACGTCTCGAGTTTGCTTCAGCAATATTTATTTATGTATTTATTTTCATTCATCCATTCATTTGTGTTTGTTTCTACATATTTTATTATAATGTATTGTTGTATAAAATGCAAAGCAAAATGCAATAGTCGTGTACATTTGCTGTCTAAAATTTCTTTGAATGTATTTCTTGAGAAAACTTAAAAATAAAATAAATGACTTTATTTATTGCTTTAATGGTTGCTATGAGACAATTCTGTACATCATTTCAAACCAAGATTCTTTATGAATTCATCGCCGCATGCATTATTTCCAGGATCATCTTTGACAACTGTGGGTTTATTCAACTGTTGTACTGTGACTACTTTCCATTAATTCCAAGGTCTATTTGATTTTTTTTTCTTTATTAATTCAGTGTTCAATTATGTTTTCTGCTGTAATTTCTTATAAGTGTGTGTCTGTTTGACCTGATCTTGACTGCTTGTGGTCGAGTGACGCCCTGAATGGGCATGTATGTATTCGTGTGTGTGTGCGTGTATATATATATATATATGTACATGGAGTGTGTATGTGTGTGTGTGTGTGTGTGCATGTCAGAGAGAGAGAGAGAGAGAGAGAGAGAGAGAGAGAGAGAGACCGATGTTTTTTTCACCTTCCGTCCTTATTTGAATGGAGGACATTGTCAAGCCCCCTTCTTTGACCTGACTACTGCATGTTTCTGTCAGTATAGCCCCACATCCCGAGACCCATCACCCTCCAACCAAAGCTTTTTATTTCCACTCGCAGTAAGTGGAGGCCATGGTCTTTTCCACACTAGCCCCAAACACATCTAATGACCACGATGCCAGGCATTCACCATCCATCATATTATCTTCCAGAAACTTGGTATTAGTGTTTCCTGTCCCGTCAGCCAATTACCTGCTGCCTTCTGCTGGAGTCACCTGCATTGCAAATGTGACCTTTACTCAGAAGGCTGATTGCATATTTCCCAGAGCGCACAAGAGAATGCGGAATTTTGAAGTGTGCGTGTTTTCCAGGGAGTGTGTGATCTCCAAAAGTGCGAGGTGCAAGAGAATCAAAATATGCATGTGTGAACATGCAAGCAAGCACTCATAAAGCACACAGTAGCCTGGCAATGCTGATGTGTGTGTGGGACTTTGTGCGACTGTTACAGTATGTGGGAAACAATAAATTGTGTACGTGTTTGGTTTCATTCTTTTGTGTTTCCAGGTGAAAAGTCTATGTTTGTGACTGCGCCAATGAACAAGCCCTGTGACCCCTCAAATACATCCACTGCACCACTCCCTTGGCCCCTCAGCACCCCCCTATCAGACAACCACCTTACCCATTTACCCTCCTCAGGTGATGGGCTGTCGTGAATGTTAATGTTCTGTGATGGCTGTGGAGCAAATAACTGTTTCTGACACTGTACAGGCTCCCATTACAGGACCAGGCCAAATGGTCTCGCTATTGCCTTAATGAGGAGGCAGGTCAGTCAGCCGCAGCCACTGTACCAGTCACACACACTGCTCATGCACAGATGAACCTTAACATCTTAAACCACAGTTGAGAGCACTGCAGAAATTCTCTACACTAAATTGGGGTTTTACTGAATGACATTGTCCTCAACTTGAGGCATATTTACAGGCATGTGGCTTATTGGAAATATATTAATTAGAGCTCGAACTCACACCCCACATCCCAATTCGCTATCCATGTTGTCGGCAGTTAATTACTTACAAATAGAATGAAATTGGATATTCACTGCAGTTTTCCCCTCAAAAAAACATGTCATGGTGCAACAAATGAAAAATTTGTTCAAAATAGTAACTGGTGAACGGAGTGCACTTAAATAAGCATTTTATCTATACCATACCGTGACCACGGTCCTTTTCAAAGAATGACATTCACTTATTTCAAAATATTACGATTGAAACAGAGAGTGCCCCGTCGAACTCTAAATAAAAAAAAACAAAATGTTTTTTAGTTTAAAATGACTTACTTGAACCACTCACAACTTTGTGACGAAAGGTAGAATTTGGGTCATGTATTATGACTATTGGTGTTGAATATAATAAATCCTCATTGCCAGCTGCTTTCTATAGCTAAGATAGCGAGCTAGCTGGGGAGACCATCTCTCCAGGGCTGACTTTGGCTAGCTCCCCTTGAGTGGGAGAGGGGCCGGCAACAAACTGGAGGCATTGATACACCGTGAAGAAAATACAAAGAAAAAATGTGCAATTTCTGTACACACTTGAGTATTTATGTGTTGGATGTGTGCATTTAAGGGCTATCTTAGAAGGTTGGGGGAGTCTGTTTGTGAGTATCTGAGTGTGAGTTGTCGCCTTCTAGCTGCTCCGTCTAAGTATTCTCATTTTGTATTTTTGTTTGCCACCTTGTCCCATTCAATAAACAGTTAAAAGTGCATCAGCAACTGTGGCGATTCTTTTCCACATGTAAGGTCAGTACAGTAACATTTATTATTTTCGATTTCACTTCCCTCGAGCTGATTCTTAAGATGGTGCATAACTCAAATTTTGGCTTGCAACACAAAGCAAAAAATATGGACCGAGTGAGTGACTGAAATACTCATTTTCAATTTCAAATTACAGTATATGGGTCATCCTTTGTAAATCGTGAGTTTTTGACCATTTTTGGTTACACCTCTGCCTATTGCGGAGTCCCAGTTAGTCTGACAGCCAAGAACTACCAGTGCACTGCAGGTACAAGCCTGCAAGCCTGTGAAGAAAGAATTTGACTCTCCCTCTTCCCTGTGGATTGTCAAGAAAAATGTACAGCTTGTAACTGAGTCGGCCATTTATTTCTGAAAACAAGTGGAAATCAAATCGCTTGGCTGACTCATCACAATCGGAACAATTTGAAGGGGAATTAAATCCCAGTTTTGTGTGTGTGTGTGTGTGTGTGTGTCTGTGTGTGTGTATGTGCGTGTGTTTTACCTTAGCACAAAGGGAGAGACTAAAGCTAAGAGGAGTAAAGTTGGGAATAAGTGAGGCAAAGAAGCAGAAATTAGGATTGATTGAGACACATTGCAAGTGGTGAATCCCCTAACTGTGAGCACATCCTCACACTTGGCCGGGCTGTCTTTCAAAAAGCCCAAAGTAGTCTATTGCGGACCTGTTGGAGTTACTGAATCGTCACAGTACATGTTGTTGCCCAGGAGCGATGTGCCAACAAAGGTGTTTCTTTTCCTCTCTCTGAGGGACTTGTTAGAAGAACTATTTTGGAATCGAATTCTTGCTGCTACAGAGTAACTTCAGCCGCAAAGCAACTGCCCTCTTCTATTTTTGACTGAGGCTTGCTAAAGTACAAGGTGCGCGATAAGCTTAAGAAATAAAATAAAAGTAATTGAAGTAAGTAAGTAGTTTGCTAAATTACAAAATGCATTCAAATCATCCCTAGAAACAAATACATGCCGGAATGAATAATAGCGGTTATGTCATGTAGGCCATTGTGAGTGAGTGAACACATTTTTCCACATTGTAACTGAAAACTGAATACTGGGATTTGACAGACAGATTCTTGTAAGCTGACATTTTTTAGGGGGAGCCATTTTGAGGTTTGAACTGTCAAATGTCATTTACCCATCAATTTTCTATTCTGCTTCTCCACATTTGGGTCAAGGAACCCATCCCGGTTAACTCTGAGCAAGTGGCAGGGTACATCCTGAACTGGTCACCAGTCAATTGAAGGGCAGATGTCGACGCTACATCCGTTCACACTCATATTCACACGGAGAGTGCATTTTAGCTATAAACTGCAAAATCCAAACCTGTTCCAAAACTAGTTTTCCATTTAAAATAAATCGTGATTTGTATTGTTCAGTTTTGAAGTGTCAGCAAGCTAACAAAACAGTTTATCAAATGTAACCATGAATATATGTTTTCTTCTAAAATACCATGGTTTGATGACTGCTTTGGCAAACATTCACGGCACTGGCATGGCTCAAGAAAACAGCAACATTGATTTTCGCCCTCAAAATAACCATACTTGAATCAGAATAAACTCTGACTGGCTTGTTGAACCTCCGTTATCTAGTGGTGAGCTTAACTGAGTTGTCAGACGGAGATGAAGTGTGTTGTGATGACCCATGATCACACCCTCTTGACAACCCCTTGACCTTTTGATGGGAAGTGTAAAAAGAGTCACAGACGATAACCACTCAGAGTTACAATAGTAAAATAAGACAAACATCATAAAACGTTATTCTGGTGATCAATTTATGATTTGGGATTTAGGATGGGTGATAATATGACTCCTTAAGTGTTACTTTTATTTCCGTACAGTATGTGCATGTTTTTCATGTTACACAACGTGATCAGTTACTGTTGAAAGTAAACTATTTCTTAGTCCAATGTATTGCTATTTATTAGCTAGTTGTTGCTATTATATTATTTATCAAAACCAGTGTTTAGTTGGGATTTTATTCTTGAGCCCTTGTCAGTTAACCTCATTTCATGTGGGTCATTCCAGAATTGGGGGCATTTCAAGCACTAAAACCGTTAAAAAAAAAAAAAAAGAAGACCATATTTATTTATTTATTTACTTGAATAATATTTTCTTAAAAAATAAAAACAGGTTTTAAACCATCATACAATTTGATTTGTTCAGCTCAATGATCAACGGTACATTTTTTATTTGGTCAGTTTTTGGCATATTGTGCGAGCATATTTTCTTATATTTGGCAGAACCATGTTTCAGATATTCAGGTGCCTAAAAAAAAAAAATCCTACATAAGTGTTGTAAAAAAACCCTGAAACTAAATAAAGTTAACTCGTATTTTAATGCTTATTTAATTTTAGTGTTGTTGCAATTGGGTGACAGTAATTGATTAATCAATTTGAAAAATTAACGCTAATGTAAGAGCTTTCCACACGGGTAAAGAAAAAACTCAGATATACAATGAAAAAATGAAAACAATTTATACAGCTTGTCTCATGGTAAAATGAGTAACATTGTTGTGTTAGTTGAGGCAAAGGTGGGCAATTTGCAAAATTTTGCAAGTCTGCGGCCTGTGTACCAGTCCACCAGTGTCAGTCCGTCATTATTTCAAAGTGAACCAAACTGTGATCATCAGTTGATCAGTCCGTCATGTTATTTTTACTTCCATTTTCACTTCCGTCAGTAAATTTCACCGGTCCGTCAGTCTGTCTTTCATCAGTTTGTCAGTCCGCGCCCCAAAAAACAGTCCTACAGATGAAAAATCCAATTTGATTAAAATGGTAACTGGAGTGCAGTACATATCAGTGAATGTCCATAATGTACATTGCCTCGCCAAGGACCTTTACATACACACACGCACTTGCACACATATATACATACATTTCACATACGCTTTGCCAATCACCACTACTTTGCCAATCTATTGAACTGTTCAGTGCAGCAGGAGCACGGTGATTGATGCCTGCAGCTATTTCAACTCCTGAAACACCAAAAGTTTGATTTTAAAGTTTAAAATGGCTTACCCTAACCAGAATCCCGCTCTGCATCGTAGGTAAAATCCAATCCAATTCGCTTGCCATCCCAATCCTGTCTATAAATGCTCATTGTTGTCATCTTCTTCTTGGTCTTCTTCTTCTTCTTGTTCTTCTTCTTTTTTTCTTCTTCTTCTTCTTGGTTCATAGGTGCACACCACCACCCCCTGTACAGGAAGCACAAATCATTTCCATATATTGTCAAAGGAAGCAACCCTGATTGTATTCTGCCCCGCAAACAAATACATGAGACAGATGGGGCGTGTTCTATCAGCCATCAGTGAAACAGACTTCCATCAGTGACGGATTGATCGGTCCGATTAATGAAGATTACACTGACGAATGAAAACCCATTTTTGCGAGTGCTTGGCCACACTTTTTTTGTTGTTGTTGTTAAGTTTCTTGTCATTCGTTAGCAAAACGGGCGTCCGTCAATGACGGACTAACGGACTGACGGAATGCCCACCGGTGGGTTTAAGTGACACAAAAAATTAAAGACAGACCTTACCTCAGGTTTTTTCATGGTCAGAACAATTCGCTTGATGTCATTTCTGCTGCGTCATGTTGCTCATTTGCATTTCTCTTCCTCTAGATGGCTATAAAAGTTTACAAACAGGGTTTACATGCATGTTGAGGGACACAACTTCAGAGCTCAACTATTAAAATTGAAAATACTGTATATCTGAGATCAAATGTTTTAACAATATACAAAGAAAACAAAAGGAATACGTGATTTAAAACATTTCTTTTTCAGTTTTTTATCTGTAAGTTGGTCATTCGGAGGGAGGCACAAAAGAAAAAAGACTTTTTCAGGGGTGCTCGAAAGGTATTTAAAAATTTGAATGGTAACCAAATACTTTTACTACAGCTACAAGTTACACTTTGAATCAGGACAGCTATATTTTACCAAAAAAATTGATTCTGTATTTGCTGTGTGGGTTTTTGAATTGTCATGGAGGGGTTGGAAAATGTCCTCCAGTTCTCAAATGACTCAATTGTTTGAACGTAAAATACACTGGGAAAAAAAGGAGTGACATTTACCTGAAAAAAGCAAGTACAAATGAGAGGTTTTGAGTTCATTTTACTTGCATAGTATTAGTTTATTTAAATAAAAAAAGCTTCTCAAGGGTCAAGGACGGAACTCACAACCTTCAGGTTGGCAGATGGCTTTAGCTACCACCTGAGCCATGCCATTCCTACTGTGAGTTAGCGTATTAATGGTGTTGGCCAGAATACTTGGGTTTTATTACAAAACTTTTTATTTGGTATTCCTTCTCTCATTTAACACCTGTGACATGCTACGCACACTGCAATCGAAATGAAAATAAAATGATTTTCTCATCGATATGGAGCTTGGCTCGTTCTTCAGATGAAATTTTACCACCCAGGGTGTGGGCAGTATAAATCCAGATTAAACATGAAAAACAATCGCATATTACCTTCATTTTATTCACTAAGTTAAAGTATAAAAGCATTCAAGTACAAGCGAAAGAATTTGTCTTTTTCTAATGCCTCACTGATAACTCACTGAAATTCATTATTGCTTGAGTCATCCTGTCAGTCTTTGAAGAAGCAAGTCAAGATGGTGAAAAGCAAAGCCCCTCAGGCTAAAGGCTCTTGACCTGCGGAATGACTGCAGGGAGGTGATGGCAGCTTGGGTGTGATAGAGGCCAGTAGCCCAGGCCTAAAGGCACATCCTGGACACATGCTATTGGCAACAGTAACCTGGAAACAGCAACCAAGACACATCTAAGATCTCACACACACACACAACAGACACGTTTCTATAAGCAGTAGACGATGAATAAGCTCTTAAATTCTTTAAGCAGTGGAGATGGCGGTGGCTGGGGGTGTTTTGCACCTTACCAGCCTGGTGTTGGCTGACTGATGACAGAGAAGACTGCTCAATTTGCATGTCCTGCATACCAAAACTGAAATTAATTTAGAGTGGCAGTTGAGAACCAGATAAAATAACACTCATTTTGATCACTATTACTTGTAATACGTATATTAGCCTATTGACTTATGTTGTTAAATTGAACATATCAGTCCCTGAGAAATGTAAACTAGTGCTGAAATATCAAGAAAAGTCATCCATGCAAAACAATTTGTTTATTTGGTGTGCATGGTGTAACCTTATTGTATTGTGTCAATAATATATTCATTTGCAAATATCAGCCATAAACAAAACATGATTTGACATTTAGATGTTATTTAAAAAAGAAAAAAAAAAAGAATTTCATGCAGGCCTTGTACTTCATCTAATGTAACAGAGGCTTCTGTATTTTGTCATACTAAATGCAGTGCAAAAAACACTTGCGTTGTGATTCTCGAGAAGGGGCGGACACGCCATTGATCTGATTATGTGCCGTATGTCTGTGTTCTCCCTTCACGCCGTCATGCTTCATCTTTTCATCCAATCACATCCCTTTTTTAATGTTTGTCATCCTATAGATTAAATATGCAATCAAGCCTTCTGAGCCTGAGACAATCCTTGTATGTGGGGGAGACAGAGAGACTTTGTACATTGATGTGTAATGGTGTGTAAATATATTTATGGCTCAGGGTCACAGTGGCATTAACCTGACCCAGACTGTGCCTCTCAGGGGATACTCCGGGCTGCTGATTGTTCTGTGTTGCACTCACCTTTTGTGGGCCCATATAAACAGTGTGTATCAAGGTATGTGTCTTTTGAGAGGGCGCTTTTTTTAAAGGAGTTAGCGGGGAAAAAACTTAGAGGATATCATTACTTCAGAGAGCATTATCTCTAAGTATTATCATGTTGCAGGAGATTAGCACACATTGTACACCGAGAGTGAGCTTGAGCTTGTTATTAGGCCTTTGGCTCAGCTCGCTCAGTCAGCCATATGCCAAAGGCGTACGTATTATTCAAGTTTTAAACCTCTAATTGGTAGCGTTTAAAAGGCATTTAAGAGTGCCCTTTCTTTGCCACTTTTCTCATTCCCCATGTAATGTATTGTGTCAAAGTCTATTACCTCACTTGGATGTTTTTGTCCCTTAAAGAGCGTGAGTAAAAGAGAGTGAGGGACAGAGGGAGAGAGAGAGAGAGAGAGAGAAAGAGAGATGTGGGGGGCGGGGGGTGCTAGGGGAAAATATAAGAAAAAAAACACCATCAGCTGAGGTTTGCCAGGTCGATAAAGCTTTTAGATTTGGAGATGTTTTCAAGGGAGCCCATTTCCTGCGGCTAAGAGTTGTTAATGGAGCTTAAGGAATTATCTTATGACTCTCCCTGTTTCAGTTTATTTGGGCCTTAGAAATCCCCCCCCCCACCCCCTCCTCAATATGCTTCTGTCAAAGCTGCTTAATGAAAAGTAACGCGTCGCTGATTACAGTTTTATATGGTCGCTATGTAAAAGGGCCCTGTTAATTTACCATCACGCTCCCTCTGTGTGTTCGTATTTGACACGGCTGAATGATTTAGCTCTACACTCCCTCTCCTTTTCTCTATCCACCTCTTTCTTATTCAGTCAATTAAAAAGGGCCACATCGCAGGTCTAATAAAATGTACCTTCATGCTAAATTAATCAAACACTGTGGCAGACTTGTCTTATCAGGCAACCATTGCTTCCTATAATAATTAATTAAGTACCAATTAACCCTGCGTATCTGACACATCGGAGGTTATTTTCTTGTCATAAATCAACTTTGTTCTTAAAATGCTGTGTTCCACCTTTTATAAAAATGAATAAGTTCATTAATGTGGCTCTAATATAATAAATCATTCGTTTCCTTGCAGGGGGAAAAAAGGGGCACAATCATGGATGCTTTTTTTTTCCCATTAAAATTCCTCTCCGTAGGCACCCCTCCCTCCTCTCCTTGCTCTTCTAGGACAGAGTCCCATGAGATCTCCACTTTCGCCATTACTGTCAAGTACCCTTGACTCTTTTTCCTCTATTTGCCCTTTTATCTACAACAACTAATTCGAGTTCCTTTGCCCTTTTCACTTTTAGACAACGTGAGTGCCTCCCTTTCACTTTCTTTCCACACATCCAGACCTTTGTTTCCTGGATGTTGTCTGATGGAAAATGAGGAGCCGATGTCAAAAGGGAAAATTTCAAATTATCTCATTGGAGCTTCTTTTCTGAACACATTAATGGACGCATGGCGAATAACTTAGCGGTTTGACAGCTGCATCATGGACAAGGTTGAGAATGGGGAATATCAGAGACAAGGAGATGAGAGGTGAAATCAATGAGGTGCCATGAAATATGTCCACCTACATCCCAATTACAGCCTGTTTAGATGGAATTAATGAGGCGGGGCTTCGATAGTGGGCTGTCTTGCTTCTCAAATGAAACGTTTTAAGCAGACCCTTATGCCTATTTTGGGTTTGTTGTTAAAATGATATGGATAACGTCAATTAATTATCTGTATTTAAAAAAAAATCAATAATAAATAAAGTCTCTCTTCTTGAGCATCCATGGACACCGATTCTGAATGAAAAGCACAATTTCTCCTCAGAACCGTCTGTTTTGTTTTTTATTTTCAGTGAATAATGTTGAAACTCATCCAACTTTTGAAAAGCTGTGCATCCGTGAGACCTTTGTCATTTTTATTTAATAGTGATCCTCCAACTTATTTTAATTATATATGCATGCGTACAGGGACGAAAGTAAAATAAATAATAAATACCGTAAACGTTAAGGTATTTGCCCAAGATGTAAACATATACAATTCGACAACTTGTGCGCGTGCTTTGGAAAAAAGAATCTCAATCAATTGGAATAGTTCACTTGTGTTAAAGAATGTACCAGCAAAAAAAGGGTGACGTATAGCTTCTATCCCAGTTTTTTTTTTTGTCCCTTTTTTTTTTTTTTTTTAAATAAATCATTTGTTTTGGTGTTTTGTGTTTTTACGAACAGAAGAGTTTGTTAATAGTTTTGAAACTCATGGCACTGTCTTTGGACGAGTCCTGGTCATGCTGCAGAACTCCCGGACTTTTCTCCGCTTCCAAGACGGATCCTTTAGTGGTGTTGCTGCTCCAGGATACAGTGGTGTGTGTCAGGGCCTGGCTCAAAGTGCTGTGCCTGAACAAGGGATCGTGGAAGACCCCATCCACCCAGTTTCTCAGTGTGGTGACGGGCGAGTCCTGCCTGTGGTCCAGGCCCGAGGCGGGTGAGGTAGCGACAGATGGTGGGCTGAGGGAGGAGGAGTGGGGTACTTGACACCTCACCATACATGAAGGGTAATCAGTCTGGACCAAGGAGGTCGCCGTCTGGGCCAAAGACCAGATCCGGGGTTTGCCGTCTAATATGTGGTGCTGCGGCTGTTGACTGTAACATGACTTTGGCTGCACTCTGCTCTCCGCCTGGAACTCCTCTTGGTTTGTTTTTAGGCAACTCTTACTCAAATCCTGTTCCCCTCCGATTGCAATCGGGCCAGACATTTTCATAGACACGCCTTTGATGAGGTGCTCAGTGGGACAGTCGCCTGTCGTTGTCATGTGAGGGTTCATGTGATATCTGTGCTTTAACTCACACTCCGAACTCTCTGACTCCAGCGTGTCAAAATCTTCCAGGTCGCTCAGCTGGAGATCTTTATTGGATTGACCTCGACTCTCTGGGAAAAAAAAAAAAAAGAGAGAACGCAGACAGTCAGTGCATGAAGGATGGCAACAACGTATCTGAGAACAGCATCAGCCACGATCCAGTCAATTCAAAACGATAGAAGTCTAGAGACAGTGAATCCAGACATCATTGCTGATAAAAGGCACTTTTCCAAACAAATGAAAAGAAGTTTGTTCTGTTCAGCATGTAAAATCATCATTAATTGCAGTGGCAATCACAGAAATTGGGCCTGTTCAGTATTAAGAAATAAAATTGTATGCATTCGCGCTTTTGGCTTAATATGGTACCATCATGTATTTTGGTAACATTTGCTTCTTATATATTCATTGTTTCATTTAGGTATTTAAAAATCTATAATTGACTTCATTGATGACTATTCTTATGTTTTTATTGAAGTGTTTTTTTGCTCTTCCAATCATATTGTTTTACAATGATTACTTCACAAAAATAAAACTTCTGTTCAAAATTACTATCACATTAAAAAATGAGCCGACATGACACACTTATTCTTCTTTTCTTATTCTTTTAACAGTCAAAATAATTCAATCCCAAAAGAAACCTATCGAGACGAACCTCACTGATATTTTTAAACCTGAATAAATACCTTTACATCATCATAGGCACGAGTCATCAAACCCCTGATTTTGAAAAACTACTGAGCCACTTCGGCTGTAGTGACACTGACCATTTTCTTGACTTTCATTTTTTATCTGATCCTCCTGAGAACAGTCGTCATCCTCGTCATATCGTTTTTCCTCTGAGCCCTTGTTTCTGGGTGGCCATGTCATTTTGTTCTCCTTCTTCAGCCTCCTCCTGGCGTTGGCAAACCAGGTGGACACTTGTGTCAGGGTCATCTTGGTGATGATGGCCAGCATGATCTTTTCACCTTTGGTCGGATAAGGGTTCTTTCTGTGTTCCTGCAGCCAAGCCTTCAGGGTGCTCGTTGTCTCACGAGTGGCGTTCTTGCGCCGAGGACCTCCATCCATGGAACCGTATCTGCTCGTGAGAAGAACACACCCACAATGGCAATGAGATCAAATGTGATCTATTTGACTCTGCTAACTTTTACCCTTGGTGGACTCAACTGAACTAACAATACAACTGTGTACACATTCTACTTCCTCGAATTGCCTGAACTCTATTCTAAAAATGGCCCATAAGTAAAAAGAACAGAGAACCCGCTCGGACTTTGCTTTGTATAGCTTATTGCAGAAAAGATGAGAGCGAGATGAAATTAGTTTTCTCAAATAACATACATCCAATCAGGGCCCGTAAGAGCAGTAACAACATCAAACATGCGCGTCATTCACAACATTTTGAAATTAAAAAATCGATTCACACCCAAAAAAATCAATTTATTGTTGAGATACTTTCAAAATGTAGTTTGTCTGGCTGCCTACCTATTCCCACAAATATATTCCTCCATTTAAAATGCACAGTGTTGATCGTCTGTCAGCAGAGAGCTGTAAACGCCCTCTCGAGGGAGCCTTTTCGGAGGCCTTATTGCTTTGCATAGCTTAGTGAGGGTCAAGCACCGCTAAGGGAATCAAAACGAGAGAGCTGCACCTTTCCTCATTGCATTTGGTTCCCTAGCAAATAAAACAGACTGTAAAATTGCTTTATGGGGTGTAATGATGAGCCCTCCAGTAAAAGACAGGCAGATAAAGTGGAATTGCTGTAGGCCTCCTTGTTCATCTGTGTGCCAGATCTGCCTTACCTTACACACCGCAGCCCTTTTATAGAAACGTACATGGTTTGCTTTGGATTTTGTGTGATTTAAGCAAAAGACGTGCCCTTTTGGCCACGTGAAGCAATTATATGATGTTTTTCATATAAGTAATGCACAATTAAATACAAATCAAGTAAAATGTGCTGATATAGAAAAGACAATTAGCGTTGACGTCCAGGTGTTACATTTTATCACCCCACAAACTTCAATCCTTTTCAATATGACGCTTTATACTCTTCTAGAATCTAAAACCTGTAGGGAGTAACGTTCGTTGTCCACCCACTAAATTTTCACGTGTTTAAAGTCATTTCCAAACTTTTTGTCCCAGTTTTCCAACACAATGAAACTCTGCGACGCATCTCCAGAGTAACTAATTCACAGCTCTTGCGTGCTTCCGTAATAAGCAACCAAAAAACTCAAAATAAAGGTACCAACTTATTGCCAGTTTAGTCTGGTCATATCGACACAGATTACCTGTCATACTGATACTGTCCCAAAGTTGGATCATAGGGATAGTAGGCTGTCGCTTGGGTTAGTCCTGCATGTGCAGAGGCCGTGGCATCTTTTGTATCAAAGGTACCCTGGAACAAAATAATGCTTAGCTTGAAAGGAGGAACATGTAGTTAGTTATACAATTGAGAACAATTTTTAATACTCCCCCCAATAATCATGAAACAACAATGGTTCACTGCAGCTGTTGAAACCGATAATTGTCAAACCATTTTTTTTTTTGTCTTTACAATTGGGTGCAAAGTGGTTTCTAAAAATAGAGCTAAAAGGAGAGTAGGTTTCTGATTGTACAGCAACAATATAAGTGCAATTAAAATATACCAATAATAACTTACGAACTGTGCTGTCTTTATAAGCTCAATTCAAACAAAATCACATGCTTTACCACAAGTTCAGAAAAAAACATTAAAACTTTTTAAATGAGCATAAATATCGATACAATGTGTATTCTGCAATACAACACATTGTAGTAATATTTTGTCTGTGCAACTTTATTCAAACGCAGCACCTTTGTAAATTCCCACATATTTTCTTTTTTCCCCACTCCTTGACGTTCTCAGAAAGCCTGACTTGCCTCTGCATGTCTTAGTTGATTCAAGGCAGGTGAAAAGTAAAAGCACTTTTACAACAAAAAAAAAGAGCAATGTCTTTATCCATTCGCCAAATGAGTTTCCTGAATGCCAATTTGGGAAGTGGTCAAATGCAACATGAGCACAGCATGCAGACAGTGGCAGCTTTGTTAAACAGAGAGGTGCGACTGCGGGGTCTATTTATCACTGCCAAAAAATAGAAAGCGCTCACCAGCGAGTAGAAAGCGGAGGCGTCCGTTCCATATGTAACGTAGTTGCCGTATCCTTGAGTGCCCGTGTAGGGACTCCCGTACATGCCCAGCGCGGCGGCCGAACTGAGCTCATGTCTGGCGGTCGCCAGGAGCCGGCTCTCATACACGGGGCAGTAGACGGGCGTCTGCCCCGACGCAGCCACTCCGGAGTCGGCGATGGATCTGCCGGTAGACTCGCAGCAAGTGGTCAGAGAGTTGCTTGTCATGAGGAACTGCACAAACAGAAAGAAAACGTCATTTGAAAAATCAAATCAAATATTGTGCAACAAAGTTTCGGCTCATGCATAAGAAGCAGAGGTCTATTTAAAATAACATATCATTTTGGATTGAATACAGTGTTAATTAATTGTATGAACTGCCGAATAGACAAACTAAAAAGAAAACCCCCAAAAAATTATTTAAAAGATGTCGATACACTGCGCGTTAACATAAAAGCCGTATTTTCCCTGCAAATTGAATGTAACGTGAGGAGGTATGCACATGCGTTAAAAATACGATAACATCGTCTGCCAATGGCATACAGCCAAAATCTAAAAAAAATTGCAGTTTAGAACATGCCTTGTACAGAAGTTGTCACGCGCGTAATGCCGTTAAAGTTAAGCCTATATGTCCGTTCAAATTTAGTGAAGACCACACTGGATGTTTCCATTTCTGCTCCCCTCGGTTTTCTACCTTTGCATGTGCCAAATGAGTGCAGAGAAACTAGCCGTTCTCATCCGCGACACGTGTCTCATATTTTTGACCAAAGTGAGCAAAACACTTCACACAGATCGACGGGATCACCAATTGCTGCCGTTCCAGCCAAATGATGAAAACGATGAAAACAAGTTGAATTAACTTACTTGTGGAGCAGGCGAATATGGATATCCAAATTGTGGATATGACATGGTAGAGAGGTCCCCCAATATCCAGAAATAAAGCGAGACTGAAGGTCTCCACTCTCGCGCAGGCTGCTGCTGCTTGACTGTCCCAATTGATTGGGAAGCACAGGCTTCTTGGATGCTTATAGGGCGAAGCACAGTAGCATGTTTAATTTGTGTAAAATGCCCCCACACTCGAACACCTTTCAAAGAAAATAAATAAATAAAATACAGAAAACCAGAACGCTGCGGCGTTTTTTTAATTAAAAATATGTCAGATAAATGTATAAAAATACAGTAGCAAAAGCTATCGTTTTCCAGAATGACAACTTTGTTGTCCCATATGTATTTTTGCGTTGTAAAAAAAAAGTTGTATAAAAGACGTCAGCAGCAGATGCAGGTTGTTTTAAGAGGCAGTGGCTCTGACGTCACAAGTTTGTCACTAAAAATGATCCGTCTGTAACTTTATTATTCATTTTCGTTGTGCAGGGGCAACAGCAATGAAACATATTGTTTTAATGTATGAAAAGAGTATCATAAGTGGATTTTAAACAATTAATTGCCCAGTCATTTCCCAGAGTGCATGTATTTGGTGCATTCGGCCTCATTAATACATTTGTTATTATTCCTCAACACTTGAAAATAATTAATTCTGTCTGTCTCCCTCCCACTCTGCTATCTATCTATCTATCTATCTATCTATCTATCTATCGATCTATCTATCTATCTATCTATCTATCTATCTAGTCTTAGCCTATCACAACCTTGTCATCGTCACATTGGTTAGCACCCCAAAAGTCAAGCTCTATTCCTCCAGTTCACGCACTGTGCTTGCTTGGAGAGTCCCAGGTTGAGACATGTGAAAAGCCCCCGGGGTCACTCCTCAAATTAATGATGATGTACCCCCCCCCCCCCCAACTCCCCCAACTCCACCTCCCTCCTCCACCTCCTCTCCTTCGCCAGTGCTCTCCAGCTGGATCTCTGCCTACCGGTGACAGCTCGATTGAGGGAGATTGATGACTATCTAGGGGACCGAGGCCATCATAATAATATGATACTGCCACCTTGCAATAATTGCTCGCTTTCATTTACAGAAGAAAGCGGTAATAAAGCTCTACTGAGACGAAGTATGGCATTTTTTTTTTTTTTTTAACCGAGCTAATTTCAGTGTTGTGTTTTATTTGTTGGTATTCTTGTTAAGATTTGGCGTGTGGGAGCATGGCCTTTATGAAATGTGTGCACTCTCATTTATTCGGACAAATTGAATTATGTGGGGTGAGTACCTCAAAGCAAATGGTCGCATTAAGACTGTGAACGGGAGGGGTCAGGAGGGTCAAATGGGATCAGGCAGTGCTTTTTAATTTACATTAGGCCACCTTGCCCTGAACAACCATGAACCGTTCAACCACACACACACACACACACACACACACAATCTTTCTTTCTTTGTGAGCAATCATTGTCAAGACGTTGATTTTTCAGGATTGCGCGAGAACTCGGGTGACGTCAGAATCGCCCAATGTGATCAGAGCAGCACAGGAAGCAACCCATCAAGGACCTTTGCACTTGTATAGCTACGGAATTAGTCTGAAGACAGGAAAAGGTGTTGAACACACTGACAATACGCCATAGAAACAAACCGCACACCCGCCTTGCTGTATAGGGCCTACCTTTTGATTATCCACAGCCTTACCCAGTGTTATCGGGTGCCGGTAATGAAATATTTAGGCACACGAGTATATGCTTTTAGACAGAAAATGAAGGCGACAGCAGGAGTTCAAGCTTGTTTAGCGTTTAAAGATTAAAAGAGTTGCTTCTCCTTTTTTTTTTTTTCTTTAACAGATGTGGAGGAAGAGGCATGCTCCATGTTTGGACAGAGTGCAGGCATAATGTGAGAGTCCATTAAAAAGTGACTAACTTGATTGCATTCCCTCCCTTTTTGATATTAACCCTTTGTAAGCCATACATGAGAATACTTTGAAACTATATTAAATGAAAATTCAATGATCTTGCCATCTCTATTTTTAAAAGTCATTGTCATCATACATGTTGAATAATGGGATTTATTGGGACATGGAAGTTGAATCTCTAATTTCAAAAGAGTTAAAAACCTTAAAAGTCAGTATTAGTTAATCGTTTAACGATAAATAATTTCTTCTAGGGTCAAACTGTCCATCCATCCATTTTCCTCCGGTTTCTGGGGTCAGGTCACGCAGCAGCTTTATCAGGAAGGGCTAGACTTCTCTACTCCCAGCCACTTCCAGGTGGGCTCAAGACATTCCCAGGCCACCCTAGAGACATACAAGAGGGCTCTATTTCTTGTCCAGTACGAGTGATGCAACATGTATCCTAAATCTGCACAGACTGACTTTTGGTATTTTTCCAGACGCATACAGCTTGGCACCGTTAAAAATGGACAATTTGCGCCGTCATGAGTGTGAACACAGCCAACATGTTTCGCCAACAGTCGAAGCTGCTCCTCTCATTCCCTTTAAAATCAGTGAGTGAGTCCTTAACATGGTGGAAAAAGAAACTGATCATCTCGAGTCCATACAGGAGGTCAAACCGGGCAAAGTACAGTGCTCTGCTTTTTGAGGAAACTGCAAGCACACCTCTACGTTTGGCTGATGCAAAGTTGGATGTGGTGATGACAGATCTGCTAATTGGAGGCCGCCTTCCACACCCATCGTTTGTGTTAACGTGTGACCACTTCCGATGCTTCCATCATTGCTGTCCCACGGCAAGGGTGGTGATTTTAAAATATACATTCAAGATGAGCATAATACTGCATTCAGTGTTGATTTCGAGAGTCATTCCGAGGACCTGATGCAGGGCCTTGTCATATTTATGTATGAATGAGATGACATGCAGCGCACATGTCTGCGGACTGTCATGCGGTCACGACAAACTGTTGCCACCGTAAAACCTTTATGAACAGTGCAGCTCACATATTAAGTGGCATCCGAGCCTTCTTTACAGCACGACAAGTGTGAGCATGTTATTCACTGTAATAATAATACGGGACGCAATAAAACACTGCTGAAACAATCTTTTAACTTTATTGATGAATGAGGAGGACATAATAAAAGTCACGTTACAAGATAAGTATTACACATTAACAATAACTGTCACAGTAATGCTGTACTCCGCTCAGCGTCTGCCACTTGACCCACTGCCTCCCGCCTTCTATAAAATACCGTAATTAGTCAACTCCTAAACTTGAGTTACTGTGTTTACTAATGGTTCATTTACTCTCGTTTTGCAACGATGCAACCTCTAAGTTATCGACATTTTATCTATTTAGTTTGGCCTACATATTCCTGATGCATTTCTTCCATTTGCCACAAACCCTGGAGTACTGTAACCCGAATAATAAACTAGCTTGCACTTTTAAGTAAACTCGCTAATTTGCATCTGCTTTACAACTCAACTCCTATGAAAGAAAGTTCCCCAGCTACGTTGCAATCATGAAGGTGTCACTTTCCTGATAATCTGGCGTTGATTAATGAGCCACCATGAGTAGGTAAGCGCATGATTGCGTCAGTGTGCGTGCACACTGGTGGGGGTGGGGGGTGGAATTTTTTTTCCGGGCTGGCGGGGAGGATAAAGTGAAACACTCTCCACTCCCCAAATCCCATTTATGCCGTTTTAGGCATAACATCATGTCACTACTCTGACTTTGCACCTGATCTTCCATTCAAACAATGAAGCTGCAACTTTTAGGTCATACAGGTTAACAATATAACACAAGTGTAAACCTTCAGACTATTTTAACACACTGTATGTAGCATTCCCCAGGCAATAGGGAGCCATGGTGCAAACATTTCACAATACGACACTGCAAATTGTGAACACCAACACAAAAACGAATGAGATAAATTATGGCAACATCTACTCATCCTTTTTCTACTGGTTGTCCTTTTTAGGGTCATGGTATGTAGGAGGTATGCTTATACCAGATGAGTGAGAAGGTACACCCTGGATTGGCAGTCAGTCAGGTGCAGAGCACAACCGTTTGACAATAAAGTCACTTATTAACCCAACTTGCACATTTTTAGAATGTGTGTGTGTGTGTGTGTGTGTGTGTGTGTGTGTGTGTGTGTGTGTGTGGGAGGGGGCATGGGGAGGCGTTACTTGGAGAAAAACCCTGCAAGTAAGGCGGAAACTTGCAAACATTTTGGGCCCTGTTTTTGTGTCAGTACAAGTTTAGCGCAAAGCGATCCACAAATAAGTGCGGGACATGCAAATATATGTGAGATTTACACGCTTGGTAATATTGAGTGACCATTTTCATGACTTATCTTTTGTCAATATTCAATCCTTCAAGTAAATTGTTCAATTTGTTATTTTTATTTTGGGGGATCAGCGTGCAACGGCCATTTATTTTCGAGACAAATGCCACATACCGTTTCAAGATATTGACGGACACAGGTCTCAGATATTCGCATGTGTGGAAAGGCCATAACTCCAGCGTCAGAGAGGAGGCAGCGTTGCTGTCTCCGCTGAACGGGAATGAGCCATCTCCCTTTTCTTGTTTAATAAATGGAAATTGAAAAACGGAAAACCAGCCTTTTTCTGATCTGCTATTGTATGTTGATTTAACACAAGTTGAGAAACAAAATACAATCGTAATTTGTTTCTCTAAAACTTGGTTTGCCTTGAAGCCGGATGACGTTTTTCTTCTGTTACTACGACTGCTTTTATGCCCCTGGAACAGCAGTGGGCAACCCCCCCCCGCCCAAATGGGAATATCGCACATATATTTGAGGATATAAGACATGAAAATCACGGACACATTTGTGGATTTCCAAAACATCCGAAAATCACAAAGATATTTTCTGTGAATAATTTTGAGACAAATCTCTCCCTATATGTATGGGCCATTGTGTGCCAATGTTGGATGGAATGTACCTGAGTCCGGGCCAATTGTAGCGGCATCCCTTATTTGCATTAATTCAGGAAAGTCGGAGCGCATGCTGCACTTGAAATTGCAAGAACAGAAATAGACTCACTGGGGTTCATGCGTGACAATGGCATGTGCAAAATGCATTCATAAAGGTAAACTGTACGAAAAATCCCCTTACGGATGATGTCGTCGGCTACGCATGTGACATGGGATAGTGGAGATTTATTTTTTCCACTTTCAAGAATGTAAGTGAATAACCATAATTTGCTTGACATCAAGAGAGCAAAACATATCATGTGCTTCCTGTTTGGCCACACATGTTCTGATGGGACGTTGACCTGAGTGTAAGGTGGCCTGAGGGGAAATGAGCCCAAAACTCCCTTGCCAAAGCAGCTGGCCATTGCCTTGGGTTGAGAAGGCTGCCTGGCCACTGAGGATTGCCTTTCCGGAAGCTATGAAAGCGTGTGCCTCACTTAGAAGGAGCCAGAGGGCTCACATTTAGGAGGTACAGTATAGGTGTACTTGCTTCTGAATGGTTCTTGAAAATCTTCACTCGATTAGCACATGATCGCACATTTTGAGTGAAGGCGGAACCGCTGTTTGTGTTTCACTGTGTTCGTGTTATTTACGTCCACTGTGTTCGGATTTTACATTTGTCAACCACTCTGAAAGGAGACCACACTAAAAATAAAAACATTTTTAAAAAATGTAGTGACAATTCAAGAATTAAAAAAAAAAAATCCTTTATTTTCAGGTAATATCATCAAATACTTATTAAAACAGTTCTGGTAATACGATTGAACATGCCACCCCTACCCTCCCCCTCCCCAAAAAAGATTATTTTAGTCTGTTTAATTTTTTCTCAGATCACATTAAAGTAATCTTTCTGATGATTAGATTGATTTAAAAAGCATTGTCTGTTTGTCTGACTGTTTGACAAATTTGTTATAAACAAACAAAATAAAAATAAAAAAATACGATGACAAGATCGTGCTCATCCTACACATTTATGATCGTAATATTCACTTGAAATTATCCTTTAAAAATATATAATTCATACTTTAAAATGAATTTAATTCCTGTAATACTTTAAAAAAAAGAGAGATTTCATAATCATACAACTATGATATTAAAATGTTGATATTTTGTTGTTGAGATTATTACTAGTGCTCTTATTATCATTATTATTGTTAGTTTCATGGATGGACCTAATACATTTCAGGAATACAGTCATGTAAATGTTGAGAATGACAATTACCATTATGTTGATGATGATGACGATGAATAATAATCTAAAACAAATGGGTCAAATAATGTAATGTTGATTCGGACTGAATATGTTAGTGACTGACATGACACATGCAGGTGGCAGTTTAAAGTTTGATGAGTTCTCGAACCGACCAAAAATGTATTTCATCAAGATTACTCTCGCTGGCTCTGAAATCAACCTAATCATTTAGACTCCACAATAACAGTTTTGCTGAATGGCAAGCCTTTTATGATGAAATAGTGATTTGCTGTTGTTCTGCTGAATTTTATTTAAATGCTCCAGCGCACCAATGTCTTATGGTCCACTGTTTCAGGTTCTGTTTTTGGCCTCAACAACTTAGAAAGCCCAGCTGACCTCAATAGATATGGACAGCTGCACAAAGCGACTTGCTTGGTGACAAGAAGCCCCAAGCTGCTCTGAGGCTTTCCAATAGTGACCATGTTCTCCGTCTACAGCCATAGAAATAAGAAGCAAACATTGTCTCTCTCACTCTCTCTCTCTCTCACACACACACACACACACACACACACACACACACACACACACACACACACACACACACACACACACACGCACGCACACACTCCCTCTGCTTATCCAGCAAAACATTAGACTGTCCACAGTCCTGTCTACTCGTGGAGTCCAAATGGAATATTGATCTCCAACAATCTTCTCAATGTATTTCCTATTTCTTCCCTTGAACAACACAATGATTTTTTTTCCCATTCCTCCTCATTGGGCCCTAAAGCCCTAATGGTTTTTGCATGAGTAGAATAGTGTTCCAGCATCCTCCGGGCAGTATGTTTAGAATGGTGACTCTGGTCTTGCTGAAGATTTCTGAAATGCTTCAATGTGCTGATCATTATTTTTAGTTGGTAAATTGTGCAAAGTAGTCAACATTTTCAGCTTCGTTTTCAAGCTGAGGCACTTTTAAAGCCTTAAAAAAAAAGTCCTTTTAATTTGCTCACCCTGAGATCATCCAGGGTCATTCGGGTCAGTCTGTTAGAGTTTAAAATGTTTTTGATGTTTCCAACACGGATTAGTACAAACAGAAGATCAACGCAAGATGTTGTTTATCTTGGAAAAAAAAAAGTCCAACATATGAAGTAAATACCATTTCGACATTTGACTTTTTTAACCCAGCCGTGCTCTGTCTGACACAAAGCATTCATCTGTCTGCCCGTCGATCTTGAGTCCCTTCTCTTTCTCACTATTCTGCCTCTTCATCCACTCTAAGAGGTTTAACATGTCCAAGTTCTCTCACTCATCCATAATTGATCAACACAACGGGAGCATCTCCTCTGCACTTAGTTAACTAGCTATCTTCAGGTGTTGCCGTAGCAACTGGCCAGGACATAAAACACAGAGAGGATCTGTATGTCGCGCTAAAACTGTGGAACCATTGTGTCTTGTAAATCTTAGCGTTGGGTCCTTGTTCCCTGCGTATCTTTTTGGATTCCTTACATAGATGCATCTCCAATACACAATGCATGACATGGGCGACAACGCTCAAAAATCTTGTAACGCAGTATGACATAAAAGAGGGATGCATGATGCAGTCAAGTATTGCATATGTGGCATTTTGTTTTCGGTTTTGCCCTTTTAGCTGTTTCGGGTAGCCTGGTAATTTGCATCGCAGCTTCGGACACACAGTCAACAAGGTGAATCATGTCCCTTCCAGATTAGTAGTTGGAGGAGGTGGACTTCAGTGCCGCGCAAATAAGACCTCTTGCAAATGCATAACACTTAAGTGTTATAAAATCAGAGGTGGGCATTCCGTTTGTACCGACGGAAGGTTTGTCAATAGATGGATGCCTGTTCGTGTTTTGCGATGAATGACAAATCATGGGTAGGTTAAAAAACAACAACTCACGATGCACCGACGGAAGTGGCCTTTCAGATTAGTAGTTGGAGGAGGTGGACTTCAGTGCCGCACAAATAAGACCTTTTAAAATGCTGGTTTCTTGCAAATGCATAACACTCAAGTGTTATAAAATCAGAGGTGGGCATTCCGTTTGTACCGATGGAAGGTTTGTCAATAGATGGATGCCTGTTCGCGTTTTGCGATGAATGACAAATCATGGGTAGGTTAAAAAACAACAACTCACGATGCACCGACGGAAGTGGATATTTGTCCGTCACTGGAAACGTCAGTAACCAGGTCAATACCGACGGACCTTATCAACTCGTCACAGATGGATTCGCGTTGCACTGACAACTGACAGAAACACGTGCCGCGTGTCTCGTGTTTGTTTGATTCGAGGGCACTGCAATGATAAAAACAACGTGAATCGGGTTTTCATTTAAAAGATGCGAGTGCAATGACTTGAACAAAATCAGATTGTTGGACTTTAAAATACATCGAGATACATATCCAATCGTCTTTTAATGACGTATTTATAGAAGAGACATGTTCATTCATATTTATGTAAAATGGATTGTGTGGAAAACAGCTTTCCTCTGATTGGTAATAACCAATATGTTGTGTATTGTGGCCACAATGTCTCGATTGTGTTGAGTCTGATGAAATTCACCTGAGGTTCGGAAATGCTTCGGAGTTTGTCCAAAAATAAGTTGAAGCAGTTTCTTCCTCAACTTCTTTGAGTTTGGAAGCTGATGCAAAGATTTGCACCAGAAACAGTTGCATTGTCGCCAGCCGTTTTTTACCTGAGTTGACATCACAACCGTGCCAAATATAAAATTCACACGCATTGCAGGCCTCAACAAACAAAAACAAACGTGTGTTTATCTTGAGGCAAAAAAAGGCTTTCTATTTTCTTTTTAATAAGAATTTATTCCTGAACAAAAACATTAAAATCGCTCTTCCAAATTCTTGGCAAAATCCCTTGTCATTTTTATGTCGAGGAGGCGTTGTTGGCATCTGGTGAATGTAAGCAATAAAGTAACTTATTGTACTCTAGCTCAGTTACTTTTAAAATGAAGCAATCAGTATGGTAACTAAGTTACTTTTTTTAAGGTAACAGTGGCGTAAGCAATCAGTATGGGAACTAAGTTACTTTTTTAAGGTAACTGTGGCGACACTGCTCATGTGCTAATAACTTATACAAGAAGCAATCAGTATGGTAACTAAGTTACTTTTTTTAAGGTAACAGTGGCGACACTGCTCATGTGCTAATAACTTATACAATATAATGTGACATAAAAAAAAGATTTGGACTTTGGAGAATAGTTCCAAAATGCAATGCATAAGTAAACGGGGGGCTGGGGGGGGTTATTTAATATTTGGAGAAATATAAAGAGAATGAGCACATTCAAAAGAAGAGAGAAGAGCTGCGGGAAAGTGAAGGCAGGAATAAACACATGTCAGCTTAAAGCTTTTTGCATTCTCACATGGTTCAATTTGCAAGAGCTTTGAGCAAGTTCTTGATTAATTTGCAGGATATTTAAGCAGGTTGCAGCTAGTGAAAGTTATTTTACCTTCGGGACAAAATTCTCAGCCAGACTTATATGGCTGTCTTTGTGTGTGTGTGTGTGTGTGTGTGTGTGTGTGTGTGTGTGCGCGCGTGTGCACATGTATGTGCAAGTGTGTGTGTGTGTGTGTTTTCTTTCTTGATAATTATTTGGAACGGTGCTGCAGCTTTTGTGTCTTGCAACATCTTGCAAACCATTTCATTTACACACATGTAATATGTGAAAACATATATGTCAATTCAATCTGTGTAGAATTCCATTCCTGAGGTTTTAATTCCCCTTGTGCATGTAAAAAGACATTTGACTTTTTAGTTGATACATATTCACTTTGCGTTTCCCCCTTCATGCTCTTCTATAGGGTAATTGAAAACAGTGTGGCTGGTGGGACAAAAAGGACTTGCCAATCATCTTTCTGCCTGAGTGTGTCTCATCCTGTGTGTACGCGTGCACGTGTCACAGCCTCAGAAACCATCATGTTGGACACTGGAGTGACACTGATCGCGGTGTGATGCGCACACACTCTGGGGGCCAGGTGGTCGCTCTCTCTCTGTCATGACCGACCCAGAGTCCCTCGACACCTGCGACTAGCACCACTGCATTCAAACCCACGGCACCTGCGCGCAACCGCCTCTTATTGAATACCCTTTGAATTTGAAACTAGGAAGAAATGCGGCTTTTACCACAGAAGAGATGGAGACAACTCACAAATTTGCATTCTGTAGTTGGAATCCAACCACAATGTTGCAATATGGACATGTCAAGTCAGTGTTTCCCTATGAATAAACATTCACCAATGCGTCTACAGTATGAATTGTCGAAAATTTTCACCAATGACTATCATGGACACAAATGGAAGAAGGCAGCTGTGAAGAACCCCTCAAGTTAGGTTTAAAATACATTACTGTACATTTGTCAAACGCAAGGCCCGGGGGCCAGATCCGACCCACCAGGTCATTTTATGTGGCCCGCAAAAGCAAATCATGTGTGTCAACTTGCTCAAATCTGTACCGAAATGTCAAATTGTCATGTTTAATAAATAACGTTGGGATTTTGCAATAATTTTGTTACCCTGTTTACCCTCACTTGAGCAATAACTGAACAAACTATTTTAATTGACTTGACTTACTTCAAAACCAAAAATCTATTAATTTGTTGTGTAGAAGTAATAATTTTGTGGTTTCACTTTCATAACAGCCTTCCGAGGGAAGATGTAACTCCAAATTGGCCCGGAACTAAAACGAGCTTGACACCCTTGCATTACTGTATACGGGACTCTAAATTGAAAATCACTGAGCATAAGCTAACACTTTCTTTCAGACTTTGGAGTATCTGGATTTTCTTGGGCCTTTCAAGCAGAAGAACAAGAGACCTTTATCGATACGAGCTAATCATTAACATTCAGAAAGAGTGACAACTTGAGTTGTACAATTTCCCCTTTCATGAATCAGTGCCCAAATTTACAAAATCAAATCAATAAAGAAAAAGCAGTTGTGACCCGATTTTCGTCCTTTTTATCCATCTCCCCATCCGTTCTTCTCGCCAATGCAGATGGATATTATAAAGTCATGATCCCTTTTTCAATATTCACCGACATAATAGAGTTAGTACATCGGGCAGAGCCGTGTTACGGGGTGGAGAGTGTGTTATAGGCAGTGATTATCTTCCTGAGAACGACACAGCCCAGGCAGGCACTTACAATTACTTATTCATAATGCATCCACTGAAACACAAATGCACTTTATTGTCTCATTCTGCATCTTATTTTACCCATAAACCAGGAAATGGGCTGGTTTTCTAATGAAAGAGGCATGTTAATATCAAGGCAGATAAGGGCTGGCATGTGCAGATGGGAGCACTGTGTGGAAACTCAATCACAAATTCCTTCAATCACTCTAAACCCGAACAAGAAGGAATGGGTGCATTTGAATATTTTCCCCTACCTGAAGGTATTAAAACTATACAAATTTAATACCTTTTTAACATGTAGTTGCTTTTTGTGCCTCTTACTATTGCAGTTCTGCATAAAAAAAAACAGGGAGGTAATGCGAGAGTGACTTTGGCAGGGATGGACATGACACGGTTTTTCAACCAAGCATGTCTGCAACATTCTCTGGCTTTAATGCTTGCTACAACTTCTTTATCCCTGCAATCTGAGGAGCACTTTCTTTTTTTTCCTGCATTTGTTATAAATAAAGCAGTTTGCATTTGATAATATACTTTACTGTTCTATCGCCACAAACAGTACTGCATTGACTTGTAAGAAGCAATTTAATATATCACTCAAGTAATCTAATCCCATGACTGAGTGATAGAACGCTGCACATCGTCTCTGTATGACAACACATTTTCACCTTCATCATCACCAAAAGAAATTGTTAAGTGATGTTCGGAGAGCACAACGTATAGCAGGATACGCTAAAAATTGCAAAAATTATATGTGGGCCGCTGAGGAGTGCTTTCTTTTTTCTTGCATTTGTTATGAATAAACAAAGCAGTTTGCATTTGATAGTATACTTTACTGTTCTATCTCCACATTGTAAGAAGCAATTTAATATATCACTCAATTAATCTAATCCCATGCCTGAGTGATAGAACGCTGCACGTCGTCTCTGTATGAAAACACATTTTCACCTTCATCATCACCAAAAGAAGTTGTTAAACGATGTTCAGAGAGCACAACGTATAGCAGAATACGCTAAAAATTGCAAAAATTATATGTGGGCCGAAAACTATTTAGACAATAGCATTTTTAATTGTTTTTACCGATCAAACATTTTTAACAGCCAAGAATATCTAAAATACTCCAACTTCTGAGTTTCTCACTGTCGATATGTTGCAAGGCTTCTCAATGCATTTCTATCAGAAAGATGGCAGGAGAAATAAACGGAGAAAGAAAAGAATTACTACCTAAATAAATCACACTGTACAGTTTTTCTATGAATTGTATTTGCTTTTATTTTGTTTTGTTTTCCTCTGCTGTTTTCCTTATTCTCCCTTGATATACCTGGATAAATAAAGGTTCAGTAAAAATAAGTAATTCCATAAAATATACCGTCAGTTTCAAAATTGTTGGCGATGAGCATTCGATGCTGCTAAAAAATTAACAACCAGTTTGGCTAGTGATGCATGAGGCAGTTGTGCCAGTGAGGTATATGTCAAGTCTTGAGAATCGATTTGAGTCAATACTATTCTCACGGAATTCCATTTGAAATTTCTGGGGGCAGCCCGGTAGTGGATTGGTTAGCACGTCGACTTCACAGTGCTGAGACACCGGGTTCAATTCCAGCTCCGGCCTTCTTGTGTGGAGTTTGCATGTTCTCCCCGTGCTTGCGTGGGTTTTCTCCGGGTCCTCCGGTTTCCTCCCACATTCTAAAAACATGCATGGCAGGCTGATTGAACACTCCAAATTGTCCCTAGGTGTGAGTGTATGCGCGAATGGTTGTTCGTTTCTGTGGGCCCTGTGATTGGCTGGCAACTGGTTCAGGGTGTCCCCCGCCTACCGCCCGAAGACAGCTGGGATAGGCTCCAGCACCCCCCGCGACTGTAGGGAGGATAAAGTGGTTTGGAAAATGAATGGATGAAATTTCTGGCTCCTCGTAACAGTACCTAATCCGTGGACGGGAAGAACAACTTGCTGAGACCAACGAAGCGACGGGATCGCAAGTGTGGCTAAAACTAAATGAGAAGATATTGTGCAGAGAAGGTTGCATGGCATGTGTAAATTAACAGAGTGCATGTTTGACAAGCTCGGTGCTCCCTCCCACTCCAAGCCTCAGCCCACAACGTGCTGAACTTCAGTGTCATAATCGTGTGAGTTAAACAATGAAATATGTGTATTCCATCTTTTGACACATCTAACAACAAAACGGTGGGTCAACTCAAATGCAAATAAGCAGTTAACATTTGCACATATACATTCAGCCCTGCAATATAGTATGCCTTTCACTTACTGAATTCAAAAGTGAATTTCGCATAACTAACACATACTGCAGGTACAAAAGAATGAATGAGCAAACTCATAATTTGCATAAATCCACGTTTCAGGAAGTTCTTTCAGATGTATCTTTCATTAAAATAATTTAATTTGAAATAGGAAACATATAAAAGAATGTAGTATTGTTTTGTGTGTGTGTGTGTATATATATATATATATATATATATATATATATATACACACACACACACACACACACACACACACACACACACTGTATATGTAGAGCAGGAGGTCACCGCCCTTTTTGAAACTGAGAGATACTTCTTGGGTACGCAAAGGGCTACCAGTTTGATACAAACTTCCCTCAAATTACCAAATTTAATTTAGTCTGAAGCCTCTTTTTTTGGATGAATTTCAATATTTTCAGTACTGCTACTTATTGTGAAGTTAGGTGAATTGACTCCACTGCTTGTAGCTCAGGAAACGGCTTGTATCTCAAGAAACTCGTAAATCCGGTCCCATGTATCTCAAGGCACCACTGTAATTCCAAAGTACTTATGTGAATAAAGAAATCCGGTGATCTCTCAATCTCAGTTTTGACTCTGATGCGAGGCTTTTTTTTTTTCAGCAACTTCCAAGAGATCTTTGCAAATGGAAAATCAGGGTTGAAATGCTGGGTCTATCGATGCCACGCAAGTGCACATGGACGCATGAACCAACACTGATGCAAATCAATAATTGATGGAAATAAAACGATCAATTATACAATATACACGGGTTTAAAGTACAAAAAGAAATTCATGAGTGGCTGGAGTAAGGTCCGTGCAAACAACATATTACCGCAGTGGTAGGGGCACGCAAAAACTGAAAAGAGGAAAAAAAAGAGGCAATGTTAATTCTGTAAAGAAGTAGGGAGAAGAGGAAGACATTTCACCCATCCGCATTCCTTTATTTTCCACTCCACTGATCACATTAGAATATTTTGAAAGCAGTGCCTCTGTTTGCCTTATCATGCATTATTCGGCAGCATTACCTGGGCTTTAACACCGCAATAAAGATGCCTTAGAAGTCTATCTCCCTTTCTCACACAGATGCACAACAGTAATAATATTCATACACAACCAACCTTCAAGAAGTGCTTTCTTTGTGCGTGTTAGGAAGAGAGATGTATCAACTTTGAATGACACTGAGTTGTTGTTTTTTTTCTTTCTAAATGACAGGAACAACTTTTCAAGGCAGTAAATAAGAGTGCTATCATTTAGCATGTGAATACCCAGAGTGACGTATAATCCTAAGTAAATAAGTAAACAGTGAAAAAAATATATTTATTTTTGGATTCGGGCTAAAATCAACATCTATGGCTCTCTTTTCGTAGATGGCACGTGAAAATCCTGATTTTGAGGCAGAATCACGGTCTAAAGCAGGGGTCTCAAACTCCAGTCCTGGAGGGCCGCTGTTCTGCATGTTTTCCAAGTCCCCCTGTTGCAACACACCTGATTCAAATGATCAGATCATCAGCAAGCTCTGCGGAAGCCTGATATTGAACCTGTTCATTTGAATCAGGTGTGTTGCAACAGGGAGACTTGGAAAATATGCAGGACAGCGGCCCTCCAGGGCCTGAGTTTGAGACCCCTGGTCTAAAGTTATGTCTGCTTGGATCATATCTAAATAGCAATTTTGGTAAATCTGATCGGGGCACAGCAGACCAATTCTGTGGGTGTCATCATATTTTTTTCATTAATATGACAACAGCAGGCATCAAACTCTCTGAATCATTGTAGAAATGAATTGATTGACCTCATTATTATTATTTAAAATTTATTATTATTATTATTATATATATTGCTATTGTTTTTGTTGTTGCTGCTGTTTTTAAATCATGCACACATCTTATGAGGTCACACACGAATGATCGGAGGTTAGGATAAATACATGAGGTCCGTGGACATATTAAAGTCACCAACGGCCATGGTCATTCTGTACTTAACGTGGGTACCCGCCCCTGTTGTCTCTTGATGCACTGGCAGTGACAATGCTCCAGTCAGTCACGCACGGATCGCTGCATCCTTTTTCACATAAGAGCACAATGTCTCTGCGAGATGTGAGTGTGCCCCATTTCAATCGGAGGTGAATGGAGTCGGCTGTGTTTACACCCACAGCGGTGCAAACCACCATTTTTTTTAAATGCACCAGCTTGTGTACATCTGTGAAATGACCAACATCCGGCATAAGACACATCTACATTTTATGTAGTGAGCCATGCTGGTTTTGCGCCGGTCACGAAAATAGAGCCCCAAGCGTCAAATTCCTGCATGTGACTTCCAGAAGTTAGGTTCTACAAAATTACTGTTTTTTTTTTTTTTTTTAGACAAAAGAAGAATTGATGGGCAGTGAAAACTGTAATTATAGTCACATGTACTTTGTAATGGTGGACCATATGAAGTCACATTTTATCTGTGTTACATTCGCTCAACAGAAACAGGACCTTATCTCAAACTTCCACAGCAGCATGAGATAATTGAATGTAAAGTGTCACATTTATTCTCCGATCATATGGGTATTTCATTACACAGTGTCATCAACATGCATATTTGCAAACTAAATAAATAAATAAAAGGTTACATTCTTATTATCAAAGCCCTGCCAAAACAAAGTCGCAAATATGATAAATTAAATGTTCTACTGAATTGTTCAGTCTCATGGATTATTCTACAACATATGTGCACTGAAAAAGTACTTGACTTTCTGTTGCACATGATTAAAATGCATTAAATTAACACTGTTTATTTTTGAGGGATGGCTCTTTCTCTCCTCTCTCATCTAGAACTGCTTCAAGCAACAAAGTGTATGTAGGAAAAGTAGTTAAGATTGCATGACCGTTCATGTTTTATGTTATGTGTTGTGTTATATTATTTTGTTGTTTTATGTTAACTGTTTTGTAAAGTGCTTTGTTCCAGCTGCAGCTGTTGTGAAAGCGCTCTATAAATAAAGATGTATTGTATTGTATTGGAAATGAGGGAAAATTACATCAGTTTACCACATTTTAATCATGTGGAACCAATCTTTTTTTTTTTTTTCAGTGTACACATCACTCAACCGAGCCCCAGTGAACTCAGCTCTGTCACTCAAAGGTTCAAATTTAACACCGAGATTTTTGATTGTTTATTCAATATGGACCTACAGTCTATCTTGAAATTATTCTTGGGTAAAAGGATTTTGTCCTTACATTAGGCTGATGAACCCCACACATAGTTTGAACACAATAATGGAATAAAAATAGAAATTAAAGAATCAACCCATTTTGGATTCAACATTTTGTTTAGTCTAAGACGCGTGATTTATCAAAATCCATTGGCTAGGCTTTTACCTTGGATATCAAATAAGCGTAAGCCTGAAAACAATCACATTTTATTTAGATATACTGAATATAACCGGTTTTAAGATGTTCAGATATTTGTGGGACATCCATCAAGATTCAAGTACAATACCCTGAAACCATGCAACGAAATATCCACACTTCTTAGCTGACCCTAATAGCCTTGTCACACATCCACTGAAGTAAACTCCTGAGTAGCGTAAATCTTCCTGTCTTTCAAAGTTATGTGAGCGTAGTGGTGGGGTGGATGTTGTAGCAACATAAATCCAAAGGAACATAATGTTACAATCTGGGGTTCACAAAAGTTTGGGTGTGGTTCTCATAGGAGCACCGGGGGTTGTTGTCTTTTTCCTATCTCAGCAAGCTCATGGTTGAATTAAAAAGAAAAATGACTGAGTAATGTCTCTCATTCATACAGTATGTATAGCCGTGTCCTCTTAACATTGCTGAATAAACATTTTCTCTTTTCTTTTTTTCTTCAGTTTTCAGTTTTCATTTCTTACTTCCAACAACGTAATTATACCAGGGCTGCAAAATGGCAGTTTATGAAACAATACATTTTACAGTTTTATCAAATAAATAAATAAATAACATTCAATTCATAAACAACACATTTGAGTTGAATGACTCGTTCAAAGAATAAGTTGGCCACCTCTGATTTGCATTATGGGATGCTGCCGTACGCTGGTCGATTTTCTATTTACGCCACGGACCGCTTTCGCATAAGGACGTATTTTGACAGGCTGTCGAAGCCATGGAGATAACCATGTTACCGGTGGCCCTTCTATGGATTGCTTGGCCACTGTCTCTTGATGATTGTAGGCGACACGTTAGTATTCATAGTCACTATGCCAAGAGTCTACATCAAAACAAAAGCACAAGGAATATTGTACATGGATATCAATGCCTTACATAGCTTTTATTTTGAAGTTGGCTCTCAGAATCAATCATCGTGGCGGCTTTCTTGACTTTGAATTGAAGCAGTGGACTTAAACTGCTGCGCAATATTCAACATCCGTGCACCTAATAGTCGGGTCGCTGGAGTGCCTGCCCTCTCAACAAGTGTGAAATTGTACAAACAGGTCAACCTTTTGTGCGCTGTCTATTTGGTGATGAAGTGCTGCTTCCACAAGTCCAAATAAAATCATTGTTGACCCTCGAATTTTTGGACCTGCAGCGCAACAAGGAACCACGAAAGAGTTGTCTGCAATTCGGCTGTTGTTTGCCATTTTGTGGACATGTAGCCAAGATGCTTTTTGGTTTGCTCGAAACCAGTTTTCCTCTTTTTGTTGTCCGACCCTCAAGTTTTGTCACTCTGGCTTCTTTGCCCGCTTTTTGCCTCATTGCTCTCCCTCCGTGCCTGCCTCTCTTCTACCGCTCTACCCACTTTACCTTTCGAAGGCCAAGGATTCGTACAGCCCCACTGAGGGAAGTGTGTGAAAATGGACAATGCAGGTCCCCTGGTGTGCCCACCCCCGGCACAGAGTGTGAGAAGAGGGCCTTGCATTTGATGCCTGACTGACCGAATCTTCTGCCAGATAGCTGGGCCTTTCTATTCCCAGTGGCACTGTGAGAGCAGGGCCAGAAGTGGTGCGGAAGGAGAGGGGAAGGCACAGTAATTGTATCAAGGTCTGTAGAGATTCCCCACCCGCCTACCGCGGGCCCCCCTTTCTCCCCGCCTAAGCCACCCCTCAACTGCTTCTCAGTTAAAAGGAAAAGGGTCCCTGGGTAGCAAGAAGCAACTTCTCTCCAGAATCACCAAAAAACAGTGTGCAGTCATATATGAATAACATTCAATTTATCACATGAAAGCCCATATTGAATACAACACCTTGCACTGTCCCCAATTCCATCTATTTTTCAACACCTTTGATAAAACAAAGAAAAAAAACCCCACAATAAATAAACACAGAGTTGTACTGCCAAAATTACTTTTAGATTGTACAAAGTATACTGTCATGGAAACACTTGCTTTAAAGTTACACTGTGTCAAAAATTACCATGAAAAGAAAATTGTTGTTTTCCCGTGATGGCAAAATGCTTATCAATGATGAAACTAGTATTACGGTTATTTATAAGAAAATGCAAAATTTCACAGCAGTACAACAAAATCTACATTTATTAATACATATTGGATTTAATAATACTTCATCAGTTGACTGAAACAGAAACCATGATGTCTTTCTATGTCCCATCTTTGTCAAAAGGACAGATGCTGTGCTTATCTTTCAGTTTCATTGGAAAAAAAAGACGCATTATTTCCCTGGGTAAAAAGCAAAAAAAAAAAAAAAAAAGCATGTTTATTCCGTGTGTAAAATCAATTTCTACTCAGTGAAAACTGGATTTTTGCATCGGCAGCAAATACACCGCTATTCTTACTCCTTACAGCTTGTACTGAATTTAACAAGGTACAATGCAACAGCTACATCCAAGTATTTGCCTTTGCAATGGTAACTAAGTCAAGCGCAGAACTCAACAGATATATCGCTAAATAATCGGAAATGAGCTACCACTGTGGAACAGATGACGGTAGTAATTTTAACTTGATTATTCTGCCAAATGCAAGTGAGAGGCGTAACTATCTATTCTCATTCAATTTAACATCCTAATCAGCTGGGGAATACCGATCTCTGGTGGATGAAGATGCTCCAGTGGCCATTTGAGCAGGATTTTATGAGAAGTCCCAGTACATTTCAAAGGGCCGTGCTCAGAGCTTCACATTTTCTACATCCCTTCCAATTCATTACCCCCTCCCCACATGTATTATGCTGCCTGCTACACATCCCCTTTGGTCTCTCGAGGCCGATTTATTGGTAGAAGCATTTTGACTCTGTTTACCTTTTAAAAGCTGACATTTAAAGGTCAATATTTTATCTTAACTTCAATCTCCAATAGCTTGGAGTCATCCCTCTGCTTGGACGAGCAGTGCAAATTCACTATTATTGATGATCATTTCAATAAAGTTGATCTGTTTATTTATTCAAGGTGTTTTGAAGTTCTGAACAGATCCATGTTTTAATCGTCTTATTTTTGGTGAAGTGTTGTAGTGCCTTTCGGATTCAAATAAACAAATGTCGCTATGCTTTGTAAAATCTAAATACGGACCACTAACATGCAAACCATATCCGAATAGCGCTCACTAATAAATTCATAGGAATGTTCGTACTACAGTATGTGCACAAGTTGAGTGTATACACAAAATAACGGTCAGATTCAATATGCTTATTACCCCTGTGTGACACTGCACTTCTATTTTCAATCTGACTTCCATAGACAGAATCAAATTACTGATGCATAGGATGAAATTTCATGGCAATGTTATTTATAACAGGCATGCCTTTGCAGTCATATTGTTTCCCAAGAGAATGAACATATGTATATTTCAGATGGACTCATGTCACGTCCTGTGGAGTTCTCTTAATTAAAAGCCACTCTACGATGATGGAAGATTGTCACCCAAAAGAGACAGAAACTCAGAGAGGTGTTTTGATGGCCAAATAGTTGCCTGTGTTTCCCCGCCCAGTGGCGCATACACAAAACTTTTGACAATCAAGTTTATTATCCAAGCAGAAGACAAAAATAAATCACAAACTGGATTGCAGTACAAAGGTAATATTGTTTTTGTTTTTGTGTTTTTTAAGAACTAAATAAGTTGCTAATGGTGTAGTGATAAACTCGCCCGACTTGTGTGCGCGCAACGTGGCCTCGGTTCCCACTCAGCGATACTTTTTTTCAAATCAACCAACATTTTTTCATTCATTATCGTCAAAATATCATTCACTATCAGGAGAGCCAACATACTGTGTTGATTATGTTGCAAAACAGAGATGGCCATAGCTTGACCGCACATTTTAATGTTAGCAAGCTGAAAAGTTAAACTGTGGAATCGTGAGATCTCATGAAATGCTACACACACACACACACACACACACACACACACACACACACACACACACACACACACACACACACACACACACACACACACACTGACTGGTAGTAAATGCCACTGTGATGTGCAGCTAGGACAGAGTCATACATCTCAGTGGCTAAAAGACAGGTGTGATAATCCAGGGAGACATTTTAAAGGCCCCTCACAGCAACGTTCATTCACTGTAATAGTCACGGTACAGTAAGAGTTGCTCGGTACAGTTAAATCTCCACAGATAATCTGTAATTAAGTATTCAGTGTGGATGTCAACTCCGAGAGAATGTTGTCTCCCATGTTATTTTGTGTGGAGAAAAATTGGTTGACAAAGCCTGAGTCAAACAGTGTCAAGTACAGTACAGCCATAAGGGAAAGAAGTTCAAACTAGCAGTCTGGGAATGGAACACCAAGGAGCTCAATGGGAGAAGGTGCTGCAAAGAAAGATCGACCTGGCCCAACATCAGGTAAGCAGACTTCCATTTGCTCAATTTACTAGTCCGAGCTATCTACGACATCTTTCCGAATCCAGCAAACCTCCATGTCTCGAGTCAAGTGAAACACATAACTGTGCCATCTGTCTTGAAAGGGAGGCTTTGAAGACCTGCTTAGCAGGAGCCTAAAGTTCCTTGGAGATGGCCATTATTTCTGGCACCTTGACACCATACTACGGACAGTCACCGAGAGCATAGAAACTGCCATCCGCACCATCAAGGGACACCACAAGCCGAAGACAATCATGTTTCATAAAGGCGCAGAATAGCTCTGTGCACCATCAAAGCCACCGTCTGGTCTCGTCACTACCGCCACCGACTGGAAGCTGGAAGTGGAAACTGGCCAGAATAGCAGTGACGCGGCTTTGACCAGACATGATCATGTCACTTTCCACTCAGTAACCGATTATGCTGAAGCTCACAGTTCCCTGAGCGGAGCGCATGGTGGTGGCCAACAAGATGAACGGTGCCTAGTACCTGGAGCTGGTGGAAGAGTCGAGGGCAAACCCACAATGAGCCTTTGGAGGTGGGCTGCAGAGGATTTACTTCTATCTCTCTCTCTCTCTCACTCTCTCTGTAGGGGGGTCACACTGGTGGGCATCACAGGACAGGCAAAGAGAAAGGCAATCAGATCCCAATTGAAGCTGCAGAAAAAAACAGCATCTAAATTTGGATTAAGAAGTTAAGACTTCCGTCATTGTCAGTATTGTATTTTAACCATGCGTCCTCTGTTAGAGTTCATCACGGCTATTTTATACATCTTTTTTTTTTTTTACATGGAAACATATCTTGCAAATAAATACAAAAAAGGTACCTGAATGATAACTTTGTTGTCAGATATTTTTTGTTACAACAAAAAAAATATATAAGTTTCGTAAAGTATCAAACACTCAGCAGGAAGTTTGTTTCAAAATGCAAAGGGTATGACATAAAAGAAAAGCATATCATGGTTTTTAGGTCGGAACCATAGCCTTTATTGATCAATTCACTGATTGCAAAGTCTCTCCAAAAACTTTAGCCCATATAATGCATTTTATAATATGATTGACAGGAAGGAATGTTGGTGCGCTCTGTTACATTTGTCCAAGCAAGCCCTGGTTGCATCAGTCACACCTGGTGATCGCCTACGGCTTACCAGTCTGCAATTTCATGGCTCAAAAGTACAATCTCTCATTCTGTCAAAATACACTCCTGATAGAGGTACACTCATTTATACCTGCATGCCTCCTAGTATTTTGGGGCAAAATATACTGCTTAACTAATGAATTTGACCACCTGTCATAAAAATGAGACCACCCAACATCATTACTGCAGGCAGGAATGATAAATTTCAAACCAAATGCACAACTTTATATGCAGTACCTAAATTTGAGCCAGTTCACTGGGCCTCTTTGAGAAGACAGAAATTCTTAGAGAATTAACGTTTTTTTTTTTTGTTTTTTTTTTTTTTATGTTTCGGAATGCAACAATTGACAAAGTCATATTCATGTTCTTATTTCTAAACATCATCAAAAAAAAAACTTGTCCATATTAGTGTATTAACAAGTACAGAAACAGCAGTCAAGTTATAACTTAAAACTGTTCAGTTGGAAAATTTGTGGCATTTCTGAATGTTTACATGTGTTGTGGTCTAAATAAATGAAACAAACAAAAAAAACAAAAAACATCTTCATTCTCCAAACCAGTCATGTCGATTGCAGTCTTAAGATTTGGCGTAAAGAAAGACAGAAACAAACAAAGAAACAAAGAAAAAAAAAGTAAAGAAAACAGGAAAGAAGGATTCGTGCAACGTTGCCAAGCGTGAGATTGATTACAGTTGGGAATCGTTTTGTTCGCAATGGAGACACACATTTTCAAGGCGGGTGGTCCTCCAACCGCTGTACGACTGTAGGTTAAGAAAGCATGGATTTCACTGTGCTTCAAGCGTCATAAACAAAACATGAATGGTTACTTCTGCCTTCATCATTAATACAAACAATCCCACTATCTACATGATGTAGAAATAACCATAGGAGACACAAACGTCTTGTTTTCTGATAATCCAATATGACTTTCGTTAAAATTGATTTCATTTAAATCACGGTCAGTTAAGAGTTGAGCCATACTTTAAGATAATATAAGATAAGATAAGATAAGAGAACCTTTATTTGTCCCACACTGGGGAAATTTGCAATCTACAGAAGCAGAATTGAAGGGGGTTAGGTAATTTCCAAAAGCCGGTAATTTCCAACCTTTATTGAGCCAAGGCACATATTTAACTTCGAAAATCAGATGGCACGCCATCAAACAAAGGTGTCACAAAAAGAGGATGCATATGTCAATTTCATACTTTTTGCCACCTACAAGGAGAGCATTTATTTGTTCTTTCTGTCACTATAAGTTGCTGACATAGATAAAGGGGCAAAGATACATGAGTTCTTATTAATACAATCTTTTCTGTTCCATTAGAGAATCGGTACTTTTCTTCAAGACAAAACACATGTGCAGGCACATTGTGATTGAATCCTCTTGTCAAAAATGAGATTTTTTTTTTTCTTTCTGGTACAGCTTTCAAATTGTGTAGGTGTACCTCATTTTGGGACGGGAGGGAACATTGTTTTCCCATTATAATATCATACGGTGAGAGGCTTTAATTCTATGCGTTTTGATGGAGAGAAAACAGAACAAACTTTATTTCCATATTTAAAGCATGAGCACACCTAAACGCATCTTGATGTCACACTGAACCCCAGCAGCCGTCTGCGCCGTTGAGCCAGAGGCAAGTGTGGCCAAAGTTCAAAGGTTAGGCAAAGTGTGATGCTTTATTCCTGTGGAAAAGTCATTTTCTATCAATCGATTTCAAATGATCATAAGCCTTGAGGGGGCATTGCTGATTTAATACAGTCTCATAAAAAGCAATCGAAGAGCAGTTGGAAGGAAGTAAATCTGTTTCGATTAGTTTGACTCTGATCTGGTGTTTTTGTTTTATCACTTTGATGAACTGGGAAATGTTAGTCCAAAAATCAAAGCCAAATTAATACATGCAAATATTTGTTCTCATGTGAGAGGGTAAAAAAAAGTGCAAGAAGTCATCTTAGGCTTTACCAAATGGCAGCTCTTTACATGATCAATCTTTTCAATCCATTTATTGTAATTTAAAAGTGGCATATGTTTAAATACCATGTGCAACGGCCCAAGGAAAAGACAAAACAATATAAAAGCATGGATGTGAGCGTAGCTCACTCATGAATATGTGCATCCAGTCTGACAATGGACCCATCTTCAGATTTGCCGCTGATAGCGTGTCGCGCTCAAATAGATCCTTCTCAGCACTGACACCCCAAGTCAGACTCCTTGATGATTCCCAACTTGGGTCGCCTGTCTGTGATTGACAGTTGGTAGATTGCCTGCCGACCAAACACAAATGTCAAAGGAACACAGTCGACATAGTCGATGCCCGACCCAACCCACCCTCCTGATGTGCTTGCACTTGCGGAAAAAAATATCCCCACAACATGACATTATCATGAATGGAAACTTGTTCATATGCATACATAAGGAGAGCAGAACGATTTAGGCATGGATCAAACCATAGGAAACAGGAAGGTCGTGTGAAAAGGCAGTCAAGACTCTGAGCATCAAAGTGAACCAAGTGCACCAAAATGTTACGGCAAATTTTTTGTCATAAACATTCTGAAAAGAGAGCAAATATTATTGTCAAGTTAATTTTATTCTATTTGCTCAAAGCACTAACTGTTTGTTTTAAACATAGAACCTATAATTGCTTGCATGTTGTGATGTAGAACAAACACACACACACACACACACACACACACACACACACACACACACACACATACATACACACAAACACACGTTGCATACTAGCACATGATCAAGTTAACTTTTGCCAACTTCGCCAATCATCAAATCACGGTAAGTCTTGTTCCACTGAAACAGAGATGCAGTGGTCTGGAAACACCTTGTATTAGACTGAGAATGTGTTGTTCATGTGCGCGTAAGTGTATATTGTGGATGTACGGAGAAGAATATAGAGCAGGGGAATGCCAGGGGGAAGTAACAACCGACAGAGCCCAGAAAGAGAGCTATAGTCACTAGTTGCCCAAAAAAAAAAAAAAAACACGCAAATAATTTAGATGAGCAGTTAGTTAGACTAAGCACATTTAAAAAAAAAAAAATGATATGAGGACAAATACAAGTAGTGGGCATCTGTAGAAGAAGCAAAAAATACAAATTGTCATCATTCAATTGCAGAGGTGGGAGGAGAAAAGTGTGGAAAGGAGAGGGTAAAGTCAAGGGGGAATAAGTCCCGCTGCCCATCTTACACATTCACTACTCGGGTCATCTATGAAGTTCCCCTTTTTTGCTTTCAAGACGCACGCCCAGCATCTCTACCTTTCCATGTTTCTTTCAAGAGGATTATCCTCAATTCCTGGAACGCTTTGAGGGGATCTGCGGTGAGGAAATGAAAGAAAACACATCAGTGTATATTCATCTAAAGATGTATTGTCATTGTTAAAATCACAAGAGGGAGAATGAGCGCGAGGTGCGCCGATAGAATGAAAAGGTCATTGTGTTGCCAGTGACCAGAGGGGGTATTTTGTGCAGGGAAATTGCACTGTATTGCTTTTGTGACACAGGAAATGTAAACTGTCTGTGTGGGTGTGTGACCTCTCGCGGAGAAAGACGGGGGACTAAATGGCCACAAAACACCCCGTGGGAGAGTTCTCTGTGTAACTAAAACAGCTTTACAGGCATGATGACGGCTGATTATTCGCTATGTTCCCACAACTTGGTGTTTGCAGATTAAAACAAAAAGCACAGCAATGCAATACTGACCTCTCAAAGTCACTTCTGAGAGGAAATTGGTGCTGACTTCTCAAACAAACAAGTATACTGTGCAAACATAAAACACAAACTAACTAAAATTACTAGATACGAAAATCAAAATGATTTGGGGTGTATTTTCCAATATAGGTTTCCACGGTTTCAGATCACATATTCCTTTGAGTAAACCACACCTTTTTGAAGCACACATGTGACAGCAAAAGTTACCGCAGGATTCTTTTAAATATTACATCTCTAAATTCAAACAATCTATTATTCACCCGTGTACATTTTGTTGATGAATGCTGTAAATTTCTCAGCTCGTCCCAACCGGACGAAGTCAGTTTGGAGCTTGTGGAAACAGTAGAAAAGCTGCCACCTCCTGGCTGTCTGAAATATTGCAACCAGGCTGTTCAGAACTCAAAATGCACCAAAAAAAAAAAAAAAAGGCTTCATCACAGACAGTATAAATTGCTTTTTAAATGTTAACAGAAAAAACAGTTCTTATCCTTTTTTTCTAGCTTTAATATTGACATTTGAAATAAAGTATACTTTGTATATATTTTTTACAATTTGGGAGATATTAAAACATAATTTAAAACATAAAGTTAGCAATTGAGTCATGTAAATGAAAAATTCTCATGCACAGCAGCCCATCAAGGCAGAACTAAACACTCTATAATGTGACATCAAAATCTTAATGCATGACTGGGCATAGTCACACCGTATTAATGCTGTGACATTTCAGCACTGGTGTGGACATCGCATCTGCACCACACATGAAATGAAATGTGATTTAAGACCACTTACCACATCCACTTCAATACAAATGCGGTGCATGCAAGAATGCACCCAGAGACACAGATATCTAAATGCACACAATCGTGTAGAATGCTATGGACACGGCATTATTATATGAAAAGTTGAGCATGATGCAGACATTAATATACACTTGGCATCTAGTATTGGTTAACATTAAGGAGAACATATATGCAAATTGTTTCAGAAAAAAATGTTTTTTTTTTGTTTGTTTTTTACATGGAGGGCAAAAATCTAAGTGCAGAAAATATACAGTAGAATCACAAAATCAGGTTTCCATTAAACCAAATATAATTTTGTTTTTGGACTAAAGAATGAAATATTTCAATTATTTCATTATCTTTGCATTGTTGCAAATAGTACTGGGTGCACCTATTAAAAAAATTTAATAAATGTGATATTTCTCGTATGTCATGATTTTTTGAGGAAATGCATAACACGCATGCACGTGCACACACACACACACACACACACACACACACACACACACACACACACACACACACACACACACACACCGAAGCAGTTTAATAAAACAGTTTTTGTGGTTAAAAAAAATAAATAAAAGTGTGAGTCATATGAGGGTTGACAGCTTTAACTGAACCGATAGAAACTTAAACTGCTTGGTTGACATCTGGTGTCACGTATGGTGTCAGATCCTAATCAATATTAGAGAAAAGAATAGAGTGCCCAGTTACTCCCTCTCCTCCCTCTCTTCTGTCTCCATCATCCTTCTCTCTCTTTTTCCCTGTCGTTTCAGTCTCCATGATTTTACGATCATGTCTACCAGATATTCTTTTGTTTCTGAGAACAGTGCAACTGAGATGTTAACTAAAAAAAAAAATGGTGGATGACAAGGTAACAATGAACTTGATATTCATTGCACTTCCAATGCATACAGCGCAAATGGCATAATGGTCAAATTATCACTACATCAAAATATTGTTTCCAACACGATTCCAATTCTGAGGAGAGGTATTCTTCTCCGTATCCATCCATCCGAGAAGGCCAAAACAGACATCCCATCTAGTCTATTCACCTCCACAGGTTCTCGACATTAGATATCACCATCACACGAAAACAACACATCCCATTTCTTAAGTGTCACCCCTCCTTGGCCCTCCCAGACCACCCACATCAACACGTTGTCCAGTAGTAAAGCTGTCCGATTACTTGTTACACTACTTTCTACTTGTCTCGCTTTCGTCATTTCCCCTCTAAAATCCCTCCACTCCCACCCCATTTCACCATACACGTTCTCTGTCTTCCACTTTAACCCTGTCCCCTTGTAATGGAGACCTCCCACACCAGTGGCAGATTGCCACGCACTCATCACCCCCTCATCTACTTTCCAATCCCCCGGTCACTCTTTAGGTTTCAAACTCCATTTGGCTGATCCATCAGCCCCCCGCCCCCACCGATGGCGAATGATTTCGAAGTGATTTGAACAGTTGAGGCGAGCCTGTTAAAAAGCCAGCTGCCATGTATACCATTCATTTATTCATCTTTACATTGATTAATGGACGGATGGGTCATGGGTCAACCTTTTATTGTGCAAGTAGCTTGACCTGAAAACAAATAAATACGGCTGCCGCCCTCCTTCCTCGATATCTGACACTCTCGTTCTTGTTAGACCATCAGTGGCTGACCTTGTTTAGTGACAGTTGGCTGAAAATGAACATTGGATAGAGATAGCTGAGCATGTTTCTCACATCTGTTCCACTTTTGAATACGGTATTGTATGGAATGGTGCAAGTATGATTCTGCTTGCTGATCTAATGATCGATTTTATTCTTTCTTTTTTTAAGGTTGTTGAATGTGGGGAAACACATATTCCCACGTTTTTGTTGTTTTTGTTTTACGAATGTACCTTTGGTCTGGCAAACTATTCACACTTACTTAAAGGAGACAATGTATTTTCCCCAAACTGAAAGAGGTCTCTGTGTACAAATTATGTGACGTGCTTTCGTCACAATACCCCAAGGATCAAGTGTTACAGCGCACTTATCATCCTCTCTTGAGAACTAACCGGTTTTGGGGCACTCTCCTCTCTCATGTAAATAAGTCACCATCACAGCTTTACATTACCTTGACGACTTGTGAATGAGACTCCTAGCAGAAAGAGACATGACTGCTGGAGAAAGTACAGACATATACAGCCATTCTCACGGATGCCCACATGAGGCGCGAATCTATTTAAAAAAAAACAAAAAAAAAAACGTTATTTAATTTTCATTTGATTTTTTTCATAGTAGCTCTTTTTGTGTTGTGAAAACAAAATTTCAATTGTTCATAACTTAAAACATTAAAAAATATGGACTGTAAACATTGTTTATGCGATTTCCTGCTCGCGTTTGTCACCCCAACAACCCAACAAACTTTGTTTGGTCACAGCGTTATTTGATTAGCCAGACTGTGACATCACAGGGGCCAACAGCTGAATTGCTTGCAGAAAGAAATGACTTCTGACATACCATCTAGAGCCAGCAAAAAAAAACAAAACATAATTGCTTGTACAACTTCACTCTTCATGGGCGTGCATGCATTCCGGAGACACAACTAGTTGAATATAAGCAATTAAATAGTCAGTTTTGCATAACATCGTATGTCTTGTGAGAACTTTTATACAGATTTATAATGCTAACCCAATAAACAACGAAGCTAAGGCTCTGCAACCCGTATGACCCGATGCCTGATATTTTACTCCGCTGATTGGCAGTAATGCTATTTAATCAAATGTCAAACAACACAGCTTTATGATACAGCAGCCAACCTTTCAATCGCAGCTTCAGATGAAAGGGATTTGTGTGCACTATGAACAAACACACACATTGCTGAATGCAGTACTGAGCAGTCAGCTCAAGTAGTCAATTGTATATCTGCCTATTACGTGTGTTAGTTTAAGTCAAAAAAAAATGAGTGGGTGAAGGAAAAGTCGTCAGTTCAATGTCTTGTTTACGTGCTTGTCATTTATTCCCAGTCAGTGGTTTTGTATAAAGGGAAAAATGCTCACATTTCAAACACTCCCCTGCCACTTCAGAAATAATTGGCCAGTTTATTGTGCTGAACAGACTTCATGTCCAGTAGAATTTCGTTTTTATTCCCACACACACACACACACACAATGAAGCTGCCAAGTGCTTTCTCCCTCACCTCTTTTCTTGCTGACAATGTGTCAACATGAAGAAGTCAGCAACAATGACAATAAAAATGTGATTTGCGAATGATTGAGATCTCACTTTGGTCAAGTCTCATAGTCATGTTAACTGTACGACGGTGTACAAGATGGATAGGGATCACTGAATGCATTGGGTGGAGTCGCAAATATAGATTTGAGGTCATTTGAATAGATTTATTGAGGGTTTTTTTAAAACTCTCTGAATGACCACCCTTCCCCCTCTCTGACTTCCCATTTATTTTTGTAATAACATCTTATTATTCCACACATAGGACTTTAGGGGTGCAACTCATTTCAGCTGAAATACATCAGAGTGCATGCCCCAGTGAGGATGTGTTCTTATTACAATAAAATCCAAATTCATACTGTACGTTCGTGTTGAATCATGTAAATCTCACATCTCAAAAACTGCTGAGCTCAGGAAAAAGGAGCAAAAAAATAAATAAATAAATAAAAAAAAAATTGACTGTTTGATTTTCTCCCCAGGCGGACTTCTTTCATTATCTCCTCATTTGTTCCTGTTACCCACAGAAACTCACAGAAGCACACAATTACACTGAAACAGTTTTAAAACCACAGGCAATGGGCTCTATATTTGTAGACAGCGCAGCTGTGCTCATGCGGGAAAACTGGCATATCCTGATTTCCGTGCCGACGCAAGCTTTGCGCTTGTTTGTGAATTTGTTTCAGCTCTCTGCACCATGCTGGGCGTTCCGCCATCCCGAGGATGCTTTCTTTGACATGCGCCAGGCGCACCTGACAATTTGGTGGCTGAAAGTAGATTAACTTTATGGTTGCTTGATGTCGAACTATTGGCACAAGTGGTGTAATGTGATTTTGGTAAATTTGATTGAGGTGCAGGCAGACAGATAGTGAGCTCCCCGAACATGTATGATGGATGACAACAAATATCATGCATCGAACCTTCTAAATCAGTGCCAAATTCAATATATTGAAAGCATTATTATTGTCAACATCATCTGAGTGTCTTCCTCTGCCATGTCAAGGATCATCACTTGCGATCAATTCATGACATCCTGGGCCATCCAAAGGTGGAGAGTTGGATTCATCTCAGGACGGCAAGCCAAAATGGAGCAGATTCTCCATTGCAGGACTTGAGAGCTGACGGAATCCGGGAAGAATCAGTCCTGAGGGCCTGCGCCAAATCTGGTTTCTGTCATTGGGCCTCCAGAACAGCCCACTCGACATCCCACACATCTGTACCAAGGAAGAATGAAGAGAGGAGGATGGCTTGTTGCTCTCTGGAACTTTTCTCTTGGTTCACCGTACTTTTGCCAGTGCCCAGGTTAGCATCAGTTTTTTTCTTTTTCCACCACCAAAACTGGCTCTCGCTCTAGCTCCAGTGCTTGAAACTGGTTCTCAAGCTGACCCAAATTATTTGATAGTCCAGACTCTGGCACC
>NW_017805583.1:405125-452625 GCF_001891065.2 Hippocampus comes
CAGGCACACACAAGCACATCATGGATGGAAGGACAATAAAATTCACCCATTTGCGCGCACACATATAGTAACAATGGTCATTCACATTTGTTGGGTGCAGCAGAAGCAAAGTGCTGATGCGCTACTAAGGCTGCTTGAGGTTGTACTCAACAAATTTAAGATTTCCCTTCACCATTTAGTCTCAGACGTTATTTTCTATTTCACAGCACCTTGTGTAACGAAACCAGTGAGGATTAACGTGTGTGTGTGTGTGTGTGTGTGTGTGTGTGTGTGTGTGTGTGTGTGTGTGTGTGTGTGTGTGTGCGTGCGTGCTCGTGTAAATGCCATACTCCGAACAGCAACCCATGAACACTGTGAACTCAAGTTCAATGAGGGATATGTGTATCCGTCGCGTCTTCCTCTGCGAACACAAATCGGAGCCCCGGTTGTATCGCGGCTACAACTGCAAGGCAAATTAAATCAATGGGCTTCCCACTGGCAGATGGCTCACTTTAACACTCAGTTAGCCTTTAGATAATTGAGGCGTTGACTCGGCAGCGGTCATAAAAACGGATGGCTTGTTTATACGTTGCGCTGAAATAGATCAGCAGAGGTTAAATAAATGAAATCCCATTTGTCAAGAAGAAAAAGCCCCGCAATAATAAATGTCCCCCCTCCAACTCCCACCCCTTGGCACCCTTTCTGCAAACACCTCAGCTGTTTGGCCTCATAAATAGGAGAGGAGAGGGAAGACGCTCCCCACTCGCCCCATCCGCACAGCTTGGACTCGGCGTCTTTTTGCCATTGATAGCAGAGCCCTGCTTAATGACACGGTTCTTCCTCTCGTCCTTTCCTCTCTTTTCTCCGCTTGTTTTTCGTTCCTCCTCCCTCCTGCACACAGTGTGATAAGTAGCGAACCAGCGAAGCCTGTAATTACAATCTTACCGAGGAACCCCGGCCCAATCTGTGTATAAATCTCACCATCCAATTACAAGATGTAATAATTTTGCAGTCAAGCTGGTAATGAGGTCTAATACTCATGCATGTGATAATCCTCCCCCCGGATGCTGACTCTATCAGATGTTAGCTTTGTAATTATACTGGCAGAAAATCATTATTTCATGTTCAGCAGAAAAATGGGCTTGGTGGGGGGAAGTTAATTTTCTCTATGCTCTGTGAAGCATAGACTAAATTTTAATGATCTAATCATTACCCCCGACTATCCCCGACTGCAGTTGACCCGTGTTACTTGTGTGAAGCAACATTTTGTTCGTTTAAGAGTCCCTGATATGCAGTAAAGGTTTGCCAGGTATGAACCGTTTTATTTAGCAATTATAGGACAATAAAACTATCATGCTAATGATATGGAAATCAATATTGTTGGGGCAGCCGTGTCATTTAACAGCTGCTTGGAACATAAATCACATTTTTAATTGTAAGCTGTTAACATTTCCACATTATTGCTTTGTGGGTTTTTCTCCATTAAAGCTTGGGTATGGGTGTTTTTTTTGTTTTTTTTTTGTGCATGTGCATGTGTCTGAAGAGCTGACACCAATCGTGAGTGAAAAGGTCAAACACTGGCATGAACATGTAAACATCTCTGTTTAATCCTTTTGTGCACTTTCTTTTTGTCTGATGTGTATCGATGTAAAGATCAACAACATGCCATTGAGAATTCTGTACAGCAACCAATTGAGAGTACATCGCATCACTTTTATTTAGGCAAGCATAGCAACTGTTGGTATTCCAATGCATTTTTCATTGTCTGGAAGCAGGACGACGGTCCGAATATACAATCCAACTTGAACACCCACACATTACAGTAAAAAAAAAAAAAAAAAAAAAAAAAAAAGCCCTCCATTTTCTACAAGATGATGAAATTCTGGAATCGTTCACAAAATTCAAATTAACACATGTTGAAAATGTCAAAAAATGTGACAATAAACACAAAATCATATAGACAACATATCAGCATCAGTGTTTCCAAACGCATCATTTATTTATCAAATCTTATCAAAAATGTGAAATCCATTTAAAAAAATTTTTTTTCGTCAAATTTGCAATGCTTGTACTAAAACGTGCGTTTTCTTATATGAGATGAAAAGTAAGTGGATCATTGAGTCAAGACAGAGCACACATAAGTACCTCGGATTGTGTCTGTTTTCACCATGCTATGTTGAGTTGAGTCACTGTAGATATTCCATGTTGTATAGGTTAGAAAGTGCCAAAATGTGCAATTGCAGCACCCTGATAAAAACTCCGACAAGACAATAGGTTGCTCATAACAGCACCGAAGCAGACAGGAGAGAGAGTTGTACAGTAACACTGGGCTGTCAGGGAAAGGAAAACACCGCGTGCATGCTGTGATAACATCTTAGCTCAGCTGTCGAGGGGTCATGGCTGGTGGAGCGCGAGATATGGCCGTTAATAGAGATGATTGATTATAGCATGGTGACCCAAAAGCATCTTCAACAGGAGAAATTAATAAAACCTTGATCAAAAAAAAAAAAAGGCTGTATTTTAGATACGGTACTGATAGGAAACACAGATGGGGTTGATACAAGTAAGGACAAAGGTGGCGCTTTGTGACACATGTTAGCCTAATCTGAATATCAGTAAATGTCAAAGATTACACATACATTTTTGTGTTCCACATGAAGTTCCATATTAATACATATTCTATTGGCAGTTTTCTGCTGCATCCCAATTTCGAATGGGAAACATTTATTCCTCTCTGGAGTTGTTTTTTGTTTTTAAACCCCAAATACAATTTTGTACTCTATTCCTGCATTTCAAATTTTATTCATTCTTGATGCACAATGCCCTAAAAATGTATTGATTCCGTTTTAGTGGGCCGTAAATACCCAATCTACTATACCAGCATACTTGTTATTGTTATGGTAAAGACGTAGTTAATTGCGGAAGTAGTAAAAAGTCCACATCCATATTAGATTAAAAATTCAATGTGAATACACCTGAGAATTTGACTACCGGTTTATCGCTGACATTGTTATGGTTGTACAAGGGATACTTTTATTGAAGGGTCCTTCAAGGAGGGATGCTGAAATCAGTATGCATTGCTCGCCAGGCTATGTGTCACTATTTGCTCAGCATGATTGATGAGCAACCTCCTCCCAAAGTGATATGACTGATTATTTGATGATCAGCCATCCATTGTGAAGCATGCATTTATTAGTCCTCATAAATGCGGTTCACTAAATCATGCTTATGATCTAATGCTTTTTTTCTCTATTAGGCAATCGGAGAATGGCAAAGGCACGTCGACAAAAAAAAAAAAAAAAAAAAAAGATCCATTAGTACGTAACACCCCAAACATTTTTTTTTAAAAGGGAGGAGGTCCATCCAATACACCCACATCATACTATAAATTAGAGGCCTAACAAATTACAAAGTACAATACTAAGTTGCAAATGAAGGCAAATATCTGTGGCATTAGGAACAAAAACTAAATTCAATTAAATGCAACCAAGTCATTTGCAGTGAACACAGCGGTAAGAAATCAAGGGTAGCTCACAAGCTAGTGGGGCAACCCACGAGAAAGGGCTGATGACAAAATAAAATGAATATAAAACAAACAATACAGCAAAGTGTAACTGAAAAGTCCTCCAGAAAATCGACAGTATCGTATAGACTGAACTATGACATTTAATGGCCCAAATCATTTTGTATATTTCTTGACTGAAACTTTGACGGGTCAGGGTGACAAAGTATTCATATCTTTCAGGACTAAAATGTAAATGACGTTATGATGAGACAATATTCAAACATAGTAAGTAGAGTGCATGATCCCAAAAGGATTTATTGCGGGAGTTTTTTTATTCTGCGTTGCTGTTCTGCATCAACGGAATGAACACTTAGAAGGGGAGGATGTGGGGCGGTGGGGTTACTGTCATGGCAGTCACTGGCGCTGACGCATCTAACTTTATGATTGTCGCATGCCAAGTCAGAGAGTAAAATTGCTCACAGCTGTAGCTAAATGGTGTGTTATGATTAGAAACGGATCTTTTATGACTGTGAAGTGGTTGTTTTGCGGGATGTCTGTGTAAATTAGGGGTAGAATGTTATGAGTCCCTCTTCTGCCAATGTACCAACCCACTTGAAAGATTGCTGGTAACTGACTGCTTGATTGGCTTCCTAAATACAGTACATCATTAATGATTGCCTTTAGGTTTTCTGTTTGGCAGAGGTGACTATAGGGAAAGCACATATGATTATCATTTATATACTCTGCTAGAAGTCTTTGTGAGTCTTCACACACAAGGAAGTAGACATTAATGAAACACAAATGTTAGGATCAGAGAAGCTTACTGCTCTATTCACCGTCTTAGTGCTTCCATTATATTGTCAGTATGGAAACATCCGTGATCGTGGGGACACCACAACCTAAAATTCCGTCAGAACGTTGTCACGTTAAGCCTCTTGAAACACTATGCATAAAAATAAAATTGTTTTTTGCTCTGTGATGCATGTCGACTCACACAATTGACTATGCAATGTACTCACGTACTTTGTGTATTACAGACACTTATACATAGATATAATATATACATATCATATAAATTAACTCACAATTTGCTACCACTTATTTCACAACGAGCAAATCTTGAGTACATAAGAAATTGCCGTGCATGCATAAATCTTCAAAAGACATTTTAAAGTCTATCTCAGATTAACTTCATATGCCATTTAGAGTTTACCCAAATATAATGTTCATCTGGCATCTGTGCCACGTTAAGTTAATTTAGTGTACATTTTGGTCACACATGGAAAGTTAACCAGATGGTGCTTCTTGAGCAGTCAGACAGCGCACACACACACACACACACACACACACACACACACACACACACACACACACACACACACACACACACACACACACACACATCAAGGAGCAAGGAGAAGATGGAGACCCTCCCTTTAGTCCTCTCTTTGGCCACCTTCTCCCGATGCCGTCAAATGTACCATCTTGATGCAAGTCCATCTCAAGACACGGATGCCTCTTGTTTCGTTATTTTAAACAGATCTAATCAGAAGTGTGTTAAACAGGAGTGGATCTTTTATGCATTGGATGTTAGGACATGGAAATCACAGCTGTAGATCAAGCGAATAAACAACTCCACCCTGATTCAATTACAACGGCTGGGTCTGTGCTTTTATCTCGCGCGGACATCGTTTCAATCAAAATGTAAAACAACCCAATCCAATAGATTCAATAGCTAAGATAGGACGCAGACTGCTGAGTTTGGTTGTTTTCCACAACATGGGATGAATACAAGGCCTGCCGCCTGTGTTCTCTTTCTTTCTGACAGCTATCAAGAGGGTCCCATTTCCAAACGCCATTACCATTTGGGATAATGGTGAAAACAGAATTGAAAAGTATCGGCAAGAGGGACTGTTTGCTATTTTCATATTACAGCATTATTAAAGCACTCTGTTTTCTAAGATACAGCCTCGTGCACTTTTCGGTCATTTCGCGTCCCCATTTTACAGTCCCTTCATGAGTGAGCCACACAGGCAACAGTAATTATTGTATAGGATCATACTTAGTGGGAATTGGAAAGTCTGCATTAATGGCAGGTTCATGTAAATGTTTTCTCTCCAAGCTATATGATTTGATAGCAGTAGGATACAGGCCACTGCACTTTAGTTAGCTTTAATTAACTGAGCCAAAAGCACCATGAACCACATTTGGAATAATCTTAAAAACGACGGAAGGGAGCGAGACACAGAGAGAGAAAGAGAGAGAAAGAGAGAGAGAGAGAGAGAGAGAGAGAGAGAGAGAGAGAGAGAGAGAGATCACGGAAAAAGAGACGCTTGCTCTATTAACAATCATGTTCAAGAAAATTGAATGTAAGGAAATGTCCAACAATGTTAATACTATAGCATAGCCTCATCTACAATAAGGTAATCTAATAGAAAGCAATTAATTTAGGACACAGGCCATTGCACTTTTCACCAATTTAATTAACACATAGGATATTTGCAAGAATATAACGCATCTGCGCAGCCCATGAAGGACTGGTTAATATGCTGTATAATTACAGTAAATAAAGTCAAACTTTTTTTTGTCAATTTTCTCAAAGTTGGATGGTATTTCATACTTTTATCGAAGGTACGCAGCTCTGGTTTCCTTAAATCAATGGCCATTGACCGGTACTTTTCTAGCAGCATAACTCGCAGTCCCCCCCCCCCCCCTTCACCCGTACCTTACGCTAAACAATAGCATTGGTAATGTTGTGCACAAAAGTATCTTTTTTTAATTAAAGTATCAGCATGTTGTTTCTCCTGCCCTCTTTTTTCTTAATGCATCCAAAGTAAAGGTTATTGAAGTAAGGCACACTTTTTTTTTTCAGGTTCTTTACATCCAAACAAGCATTTTATAATTCATCGCCAGGCCATGACAGATGAGTCCTGCTGGAGAATATTAGAAAATGTCTCAAATCTCATATATATGCTAATAGTATGCTGAGACCGCTTGGAAAGTGTGGCACACTTTTTAATCTGTTCTTGGTACTAGTAGGACCACTGTGTGAAAGTGGAGGAGACAAGTCATTGCACTTCAACAATTTATGATCAGCATTTCACCAGCAAGACAGATAGACAGAGAGACAGAGAGAGAGAGAAACCGAGAGAGAGAGAGAGAAAGAGAGAGATTATTTATCGTTATTAAAAAGGACGCGATAAAACAAAAGATGACAAGATTTGAATGTGAAATTTAGAACGTGTCATGTACTTAATAGCAGAAACTAAAGCTGTTGACTTAGTCTTGTCACTGCCACTGAGTTACTTGCTACATTGACGTGCATGTAACTTTCAGTTTGATTTATGACATTTAATGTTCTGCATGAACACAATATGCGTCCTCGAAATGCAAGGCTATACAGAGATATTATTCTGATAAACGTGTAGGCTTTGTGCATTTAACTGCTGAGCCATTTGTGTTTCACGCCTTTCATACTACATTTAGATGAGACCACGACGATGTTCTCTGTGGTGAACTGAATTGAGGAATTTACTGTGAATTGGCTTTCCAATTTGGTGTATGTATTTCCTGTAGGTTTAGCGTGGATTCTTCATTACTTGACATTAACATGCAGTATTTCAACCGATTTAATTCATCTTTCAAAATATATAATTTCTTTTGAATGTATTGCCTCTTTTAAATTCACCAACAACATTTTGCGATTTCTTCACCTGTCTTGTGATCTTCTTAAGTGGAGCAGTGTCGATGCAAATTTACATCAAACGATAAGGCAGTCACTCAAAAGCCACGATCCCCTGCTCTATTGGAGCTTGTGATGAGGCTTGGATAACAGTAAGACTGGTCTTTTATTTTTGTTAAATTACATGTGTCAGGGAGGAAACTCTTTTGTTGAGGGCCCATATTTGAGCCCTAGGATAATAAAGGATAATGTCATGAATTGGTTCTCACTGAAAATATACATTTGTGATTTGAAAAGAAAAAAAAGATTGATACAGTAGTTGGAAATTGTTTCTAGTTCTTGAAACCAAACAGCCACTTGCATTATGTATTGGAGGTGCACTTTGTTTGAAGGAGCTCTAGTAACACTTTGGGCGCTGTATTCACAGAGAGCCGGGTTCGAGCATAAAAATTGGCATGTCCCGATTTTTGTGCCGATGTAAGCCTTGATTCGCATGTTTGGGAATTTGGTTAATCTCTCTGCGCCATGCTGGGCGTTCCGGTGCATTGACGGCGTTTCCTTTGACACACCCCAGGCACACCTGACAATTTGATGGCTGACAAGAGACTAAACTTTACGCCTGCTGAGACCATGTCTTATGATTGGTGCAAGGAATTTAACGTGAATTAGGTCAATTTGATTATGATGCAGGCAGACAGATTTTGAGCCTCGCAGACATGTGTCGTGGATGTCATCATATTTCATTCAGAAATACAAAAGCTGGGTGCAGAGAGCCCTCCTAATCACTGCAGATTGAATGCATCCCTTTTATTATTATTATTATCATCATCTTTATGAACTTTTCAACCCATTCGGAAGGCATTCTCCAAGTTATTATTATTATTATTATTATTATTATTATTATTATTGTCATATTTATATTTTATATTTTTAGTCATGGCACAGCTATAAAAGGGCATGATGGGGAGGGAGTGGTTGGATTCACGATCAGGGTAGATGGCAGTCTCAAGCGGCAACTTCACACATCTGTGAATTCTGTAGCCAACTTTATATCTCATATGCCCTTGGAAGTCTTCTTGCAGTTCCTTATAATCATACTTTCCCTGCCTTGACCTGCCGCAGGACACTGGCAAATCAGTTTCTTCTTGTACCAGTCAAAGATTATCAATAGTCCTCTCACGCATGGCATTTAAAGAAAATGAGAGCAGCTGCTTTGACTGGTGGTGAATCAAATCGGCCATTTTCACGCACAAAACCAACCAAAATTCTGCGTAGCTTGCTCCTGCGCAGATTTAGACCACACCTCACTCCTGGGCACAATGGGCAGGAAAATAAATGCCTATGAGCGTTCTCCTGAGACTTACAAATTAGAAAGTGCTTCTGTTCTACCGTAAATTAATATCATAACTTGTAGAAGTGTCCAGCAATTTGTAACTGCTCGTGTTTCCTTCTCTCCGCGTTTCCCTTTCGTAAGGATGCTGAAATATTAACGGACAGAAAATGATTACACAATTATATCTCTTGAATCACAATTTACTGAGCCTCAGCAAATTATTCTCAGGTGGGTGCAGGAGTAATGGAAACTGTCTTCTTCACTTTTTGTCAAGCTTCTCAGCTGCTCTGGTGAAACCGCAATTTGCTCTGCATTCATTTTTCCGATTCCTTTTTTCATTTGTTTTGATTATGTTTTCCTTTTGTTTTCTTGCATTCCTTCCTTTTGATCTTCATCGTCGCTTCTGTTGTCATGGCTAAATGAATCTGATATGTTTCCCTAAATTGGACATTACACCAACAACAAAGTATGAAAGCATCTGTTAGAGTTGATTCTTGATGAAGCACTGATGACAGGTTGTCACCCTTAATTTAACTGAATGGTCGCTTGCATTTTTAGAAACACGAACTTAAAAAAACTCAAACAGCTCAAAGGGCATATACAGTCGTTAAGAAACAAAGCAAATTGTTGAGATGCAGAAGGAATATTGTGTGAGGTCCATTTTATGGAAGCCACCATGTTCACCATTACAGTTGAGAGTTTTTTTTATTCTCATGTGTATTAATATTCCTGTTGTTAAATTGTGAAAATACTTGAACGGTTGTTGATCTTTTTTTTTTTAAATCTTTGTTTTTACAGTTAAAAATAGAGCACCATCAAGAGCTCCAATGTCAGGACTTGCACTTTGAAAGTCTGTCATGACTCAAGTCCTCTTGCAGACAAAGTAAAAATGGCAACTGGTTGTTGGAGGGATGCAAGTATGCATCCATGGTGCTGTTAAGGTGCCCTCGAGCAAGTCACCATCATTACCATCCCAGCTCAAAAAGTGCATCAGTGTTTGCATGCCACTTTGACTCGGCAACTCTTTTTGCATACTTGGTTGTGTGTGATTTGGTTCTATTTGTGTGATCTGCAACACAAAATGTACACAGCAGAGTTACGTCAGTAGCATCAAGATGTGAAACGGTGATGCTGCCTCTGTGCTGCATGATTGTTTTCAGTGCACAGATTGACAAATGTTCAGCGAAGCATCTTCTCAGGAAGGAAACGTGGATCTGGAGGAAGATGTGTCATCCAGCCTAAACTTCATCTCAAAATGTGCCGATGAGGTCTGCACCACCAAGAGAGTCATTATTTACTGCAACCAGAGGACTTGGCTGAATGCAGAGGTGAGAGCATTGCTGAAAGCTAGAGAATGATGCTGCTTTTTTTCAGGACACATAAAGCATCAGCACTCAGGGCAGCAAGAAGAAATCTGAATTTTGGCATTAGGAGAGTTAAATACCGATGCTCTTATGCTCAGAAAATCTAGGGCCACTTCATGTCCAATTACCTTCGAAGCATTTGGAAAGTCATTAAGTGAATCACAAACTACAGCACTAAGGATGCACAAAGCTCAAATGACCCCTCCCTGCCAGATACCCTCGACCAGTTTTTCGCCTGCTTTGCGATTCTCAACATTGTGACGAAGACCAAGGAGATGGCCGTGGACTTCAGGAAGAACAGACGCTCCCTCGTCCTCCTATAAAGGAGGAGTGGAAGCGTACCTGGGACATTGGTCATCGTGTTTCATGCAATATCACGGGGAAATATTTTTGTATGACCATAAAACTCCTTGAATTCTTGAATCTTTAATTTTGATTTCCCATTTGGGGATTATAATCAATATAAAAAATGTTAAATATACAAAAAGGTTTGATGATTTACATGAGGTACAGGCTGGGTCATTTTTACTGCAATACTATTTGTATGAGAGATTGGTAAATGTGGTTGATCTCGTGTGCTTGAGTTACTCAGTATTTAAAATTGGAGATCCTATTCGATGAGTCACTTGTGTTAGTGCCGGTAATGAAAAAAACATTTAAAAAGCCGTATTTTCCGCACGATAAGGCGCACCTAAAAGCATTCAATTTTTTTCAAAAGTCAACAGCGCACCTTATATATGGATCAATATTCTGATTTTTTTTGGACATATTATTTTAAATGTTCTGTAAACCGCTTTGTTACAGCTGCAGCGGTTGTGAAAATGCTATACAAATAAAGCTGTATTGCATTATATTGTATTCCCTTTAGCGTAGCTCCAACTAATGGATGCATAACGCAACCCAGGCCACTATTGTAGCTTCTATTCTCTGCGCCTCAGTGCACCCTATATCTGAAAACAGTTTTAAAATAGGCCATTCATTAAAGGTGCGCCTTATACTCCGAAGTGCCTTATAGTGCAGAAAATACGGTATATGTTTCAAAAAATAAGCATAAAAGTCTTTCGCATTACGGTCACACAAGTCAGTCAACCGACACAAGTGGATCATCTAAGTCAATTCAATCAGATAATCTGAGTTTGCTGAATAACGCACTATCCTTCCCTTAGTCTACTTACTCTCCTTATGTACTTTGCAAAACCCAGCCAGAGAATTCATTGGATCTAGGTTAATGAAGTATTTAGACTTGTGATTCCTTCGTGAGCCGCGTCTTTGTTGACGTTCCACAAAACTGTCATTCTTTTTGGAAGGATGGTTAAGAGACAGACCAGGAGATAAGTACACGAAATAGACAGCTAATAGAGGGTGAGCTATAGCCCCCTCTGAATTCCTACTCTTTGTTTAATATCCAGTCCTCCCTTGTTGCCTGGTCCTTTATGCCTCAGTGGGAGAATGATGATGAATCGCTTGGCCTCAAGGAAGCAAAATATATCCAGTCCAAATGGGATTGGGAATTGGTTAAGTACTTCTGCAGAGTCTTGACCTCATAATCGCTTTGAGCCTGCAAGGACCTCCTGATTTATAAAGTAGCAGTTGATTAATGCCCTTTTAAGTGGACAAGGCAGGCAAAACAGAGGCCCGACCATTCAAACATAAACAGCATGTGTAAAAAGAGGGATAGAGAGGCACGTTTGTGTGCTGGTGTTCACATGAACCGCGAGCTGTGTATACAGATAGTGCGCATGCTACTTGTGAGTTTAGCAGTAAAGGTAATTGCGGCAGCACTAGCAGCGAGTCACATCTTCCGAGCTATAAATCATTCCGGTTTGGCCTCTCTTTGACACCAATTGCTGCCTGTCCCCAAAGCTCACGTTATGCTGCTGTAGGTCAACAGCAAGCTCTTTAAACAGCTTTTGTCAGTGAGACTGACTTGCTCATGCCGCAGCCCTGGAATTAACAACAGTGAAAGTGACAATCATAGTATTTAGAAACCAAATGTAGAAACAAAACCTCTGATGTTCATTAAAAAAATAATCATGATAATCAGACAATGATGCAGATCATTGCAGGCGGTATGCAGTCAAACCCCTGCATCAAAAAAATTATAACATACCAAAAAGTTGCAAATGAATACATTAACTGCTACATGGATATATCAGGTATGGCTGAGATTAAATGTAAAATGTTTTTCTTAGCAAATTTCACACACACAATAATTCCACTCTTTATTTTTTGTGTCATTTCTGGTTGGGATTCGATCGACCCGAGTCTCGCTTCTGATCAGAACTTCCACTATACAATATGGCCACCATGTAGACTTTGTTGAAGCAGGCGGCTGAAGTGTATATAGGGTTGTCTTCATATTCAACTCGGTAAAGTGACTTCAACATACACGAGTAGAATGTGGAACCATAGGGTGCATCGATAAGAATAGTTTTGGTACATTTATGTACATAATCACAGGTTTCGCAGCAAAATTACAGACATACAGGCTAGAGTGCAGCTCCACTTCTCCCTCTTACCAAGACCACACACTTAGGCTAACTTTAGAACACTATTGGTTGTGTGTTGTTTGCTATAATTTCAATGGCTTCATTAGTGATGTTTATTGGTGTTTATTGTGAGTATTTTCATGGCGAGAGTTGTTTACTATTGACTTTACAAAAAATGTAAATGCTTGATTAATTTGAATGCCGTGTGATAATTTTGTTAAAACTCAACTTAACTATTTATACAGCACTGTATAACATCCACAGCTGTAAGAAAGTGCCAATGTTACCTTTGAATTAAAATGTACAATAGATCCCTTAACATAGTGCAGTTTTATTCCCTTGCTGCAGGTTGTGCAAAAGGACAACTACGATTCGAACCAGGCCTGCCATTACCAGCGGACTTACCTGGGCCAAAGCCCAGGAGGATCCGGTACTCAAGGGTCAGAATTAAAAAAGAAAAAAACCTAATTTGTTGACTTTTCTGTCAATCACTTTACATTCATGCCATGAGGGGACCAATCTACAGGCAATTTTGTGCAGCTCCGTGGCCGTAATTATAGTGTAATAAAAGTCTGAAAAGTTTCATAGTATTCTGCCACTTGTTGAACTCTGTCAGTGACTTCACCACTGCTGTTGAAGAAGAAGCAGTTTAATTTAAGGCCAAAGGGCCTCTCGGAGGGCATTAAATTCCTCATAGTTCTGCCATTTATTTATTTTGCAGTCAGTCATATCACGGCTATATATATATATATATATATATATATATTCATTCATTCATTTTCCGAACTGCTTTATCCTGACTAGGCTCGCGGGGGGTGCTCGAGCCTATCTCAGCGTGTGTGTGTGTGTGTGTGTGTGTATATATATATATATATATACACACACACACACACACACACACACTATAATGTTTATAATGTTTTAATTTGAAATAAGGACCAATTTTCTGTTTCATTTTAGATTTGATATTGCATCTCATAACATTGTTAGTGTGGAACACATTTATGAATATAATTATATACTGTTTCAATTTGTCTTTAAGACTGAATAAAATTTACAGAAAATAATGGCTTATGACGATGTAACTCCATGGACTATGTGCTATGATAACAATGGTCACAAAGTCAAACCAGTGCCCATTTCTTGACAAGTCTCAGGACAAAGGCTTCTAATCGCATTAGTTTACCTTAATTAGACAGTGTCACTTTCTATTTAAGGGACATTATCTCAGCTGCTAATTCTACTCCATTCTCCCTGTTTTCTGCACTGGCTGAGACCAGAGACTGTCAGAGTAGTAATTAAATAAAAGACAGTTTCATTTGTAAAGCATTAACTGTCACAAGTGTTAGCAGGAAACCTTGTGTCTTGAATACCACGTATCTATATTTAAGTTTTGGTATAATTATCAGGTTCTTAATCTAAAATTTTAACTTTGCATATGTGGACAATTTGGAGAGAACTACATAAGTTTTTTGATTTGTTCATAATGGTGGTGTTTTCTGAGCATTGAAGAGCAACTATGAGCTTGATTATGTATTAAGGTGGATAAAAAATAAGGATCATGTTCCACTTCACCAGTATAGGGTACCGCAGAGATGAAGTGACATTCATGAAAAATATTTTTCTCAGAGTAGAAACTTTCTGTTGCTTTTCTGTTTTTTTTCAGCGCTGTGCTTTTAGATTGACAGCCGACTCTCAGGAGGAGGGTTGCAAAGAATATATGTAGCAGTCTGCCGTCCTGTCTTCACCTGCGGAGTGTGAAATGGTCGAGCGAGTGTGTGGGAGAGATGCAACGACGGGAGACGAGACTTCGGCATGCAGTGGAAATGGCAGTGTCAATTAAATATCACTTTCAATTTTCTTGTTTTATGATCCCCGGGCTACTAAGCACCAATAATACCCCCTTGGCAGGCACTCCTACCTTGTCTTGAAGAAGATTGATTACACTTGTCGTCTCCGATGAAAAAGACATTTACATGAAAATAAGAAAACAAGTTCTTTGTTTGCATGGAAGTAAATCAAGGGAAAAAAAAAGCAATTCCCAATTTGATTTTCATACAAAGGCACAGCGAGATAACAATCACATGGCGTCTCATCTGAGTGACTTTTAGAGTTAGCGCAAAGATGGTGTGGGGGTTAGATATATGTAGATTGAATAAAGCTGGCAAATTATTTTCACGCAACATTGATGGGTCTTGTCACTCACACAATGAAGATGTCTCTGATCCTGCAGCACAGATTGCATTTGCGGTATGTTACATACCGTGTAAGCCTTATGCAACGTATCTGTCCTCACATTGAAGACAATCGGGAAAAAAGAAATAGTTGCCCGGAAATATTTTCTGTAAACCGATTACATTTTTCTCTCATTAATGCAATTCATATATATATTTCCGAGCAGTCTTCGGGCAGTAGCCGGGATTCACCCTGAAATGGTAGCCAGCCAATCGCAGAGTACACATAGACCAACAACCGTCCGCGCTCCCACGCACACCAAAGGACAATTTAGAGTTTTCCATTACCCCGCCACCCATGTTTTTGGAATGTAGGACGAAACCGGAGTACCCGGAGAAAACCCACGCAGGCACGGGGAGAACATGCAAACCCCACACAGGAAGGTCAGACGGGCATCTCCCCCCATCATCGGAGTCAACCCACCACCAGGTGGTGATCAGTTAGTTGACAGCTCCGCCCCTCTCTTCAGCCAAGTATCTAAAACATGCGGCCGCATACCCGAAGGAATTCATCTCAAAACAAATACTGTCTATTTATGAAGACATTTTACTAAAATAAATACTGTACTCTAAGATGCATTCCTATTTAGGTAATCATCATCAAGGATCCTTAGAATTATAAAACAGAACACGAGCATCATAAAACGGTGAGATAACATCATCGGTTCGAGAAAGCGTTTCAGCCTCAAGGGAGATCTGTCTTTTTATGGTCAAAATAGGATTACACATTATTACCATGATCAGGAAGAGAAATTAGAGGTATTTCTCAAGAAGTGGTGCAATGAGCATCTGATAGGTCTGTGCATTTATGGAAAAAAGCACAGCCAGATGAATTAAAAGCAAATCTCCCCAGTGCACCTTTAAGTCTTTTGTCAGTGTCACAGAGGCTGTGTAGTCGCTGTGTGTGTGGAGCATATTTACACAGAGCACAAGAGCATCCGTGTCCAATAATTAGTGTCTCACATGGTCTTTCACTACTTAAACAGGGTCAGAACAGCAATGACAACAACTGAGCTACCACACACACACACACACACACACACACACACACACACACACACACACACACACACACACACACACACACACGCATATCTGGGCTTTGAACAGTAACGTATTGTGGCCTTCTGTGTGTGTGCTGAGATAAACCAGGACGCTAATGCCGTCCGTAAAACACTAATAAACAAACAGTGTTTAAATTGGCCTGAAAGGAGTCAGTGATGCGTAGGAAGCACCCCCAACGCTTCAATAGCTTAATCTGCCTCTTTCTAACTCTGCTTTTTCACTTTCTCACAACAGATTAGGTTGTAAATGAACATAGGAAGAGGGGATTGGGATCTCCTTGACACTAGAACCTTCCACCCTAACATTATTTTTTATTTCATAAGAGATCAGCCAAGGTTGCATGAAACCTTTTCGCACAGTTGGTGTTTAGCTTCAATATCAGACTTGTCCCACAATTTTCTAAATCATTTAATAATTGGAAAATATATTAATCTTAAAATGATAACTTTTTAAATGTAGAACCTTTCGAGTATATTTCACATAGTTTTTTCCCCGAATATTAACTTCAATTTCTTTTATTCACAAAATACAATTTTATTTTGTGTCCCTTTTTTGTCATGCAGTGTCAGAGATGATGAAATAAATTTCACCACCATGAGGAGGCATTCCCAAAACAATGTGCCGAAAGTAAATAAAGAGAAATCTATAGAAATATCTATACAGCCATTTTCTATACATTTTATCCTGTTCAGGGACCTGGTGAGTTGAAGCCTAGCTCAGTTGATTTGGGCAGAAGGTGGATTACAGTCTGTCGCAGGGCACATCGAGACAGGAAACTGAAGCCACACTGCATGTCGTCAAGTTTCTGGATGTCTAAATCAAAAGTGACCCAACTCTATTGTGAAATTACAATCAATCACTAACGTGTGCCTTGTGAATTAGCACATCAAGAGACACACTTTATTGTTGTGTGTGGTTTTTTTTTTTTTTTTTTGGTGTAGCTGTGCAGATAGCACATTGCGCTTGACAACTAGAAACAGACGTGACTATTTCTATTACTTGTGCAAAGTGAATTGACTGAAGAGTGTGTAAGTTTGTCCAGATTGTTTGTGTGTGTGTTAATTAAACAATTAACAGTGCTTTATTGTTGCATATTTATATCTGCATAGTTGAGATAACAAGGGAGAAATATTTCTGGTATCACGGAGGCCATAGTCCTTGTTGTACGAGAGTGTTGAATGTGGAAGCAGTGTGTTTAAATATATCATTGTCATTGTGCTATAGGAGACCCATGCATTTGGGGAAAAAAAAAAAAAAAAACTCCAAACAAAACATGTTCCTTCCGGAATGCGATTCATCAGCTTTTTCCCAGAGCCCTCCCAGTTGAAGTTTTTATGGTACCTGTTTAGTTTCCAAATGCTCTTTTCTCTCACCCCCTCTCAGCCACGGTATCGTGTCCAAAGTTGTCTACATTTGCCTCTCGTGTTTTTGTGCATGCTAGATGTCCTTTTAAAAACCCCAATCTCAAATAAGTCTTTATTCTTGTTTTGTTGGCCCATATTCACTGTTTTCATGAACTCTGGCCTCAACCATGGCAACAGCTTGAAAAATGTTAACAGTGATTGACAGGATTAAAAAAGGCCCCCGTCCCTGTTGCGCATTTCAAACACTTTGGGAACAATGGTGCTTGGTGTGATTGAATTAATGAGGTATTGCCGACTGTCAAAAGAGCACACATACTTTACATAAACCTGATTATCTTTGCATGGCAGAAAGAGAAGAAAAGGGTAAGTAAGGGAACTGAAGGAGGAGGATATATGGAACAAGAAAGTGATGAGAGGGGGAGAAAGATTTGTATTTCAGTGGGCATTCCCTCCTTTAAAAAGAAAAAGGCATCAAAGCTCAATGTAGTGATGTTCTGGTTTGGGCATGCCTTTGCCCTCTCCCTCATCCTTGTGCTCTGTTTAGCATAAAGCGACCATAGGGGCTTTAACAAATCTATTCAAGATGCAAGGGGCCCCAGAACAACATTTTTCACAAGCCACCACCCCCAAGCAACATGTGATTTTGCAGGGCCACTCTTGTTCCTCTCGAACCACAGGACCATTTCATCTTCTCCTCGACCCTGAAATCCAAAAAGGAAAAAAAAAAAAAAAATTGGTGCCCTTAGCGAAACCACAAAATGACACCTGGAGTGACTACCAAGAGTGCTACTAATTCTTCCAACCTATTGAAGCAGGACAAATAGAGTTGAGGTGGAGTGAAGGGATGGAAAGAGGTTCTTTGGCCGAATTGTTCACCAGATCAGCAAAGTGAGCCTTCTGATATAAGAACTAGTTCTGTATTTAATCTGTTTAAATGCTTTTTTATCCCTCGCTCTTGCTGTATCGCAAAGGTCTCTTTCCCTCTCTCTTACTCCTTAGCCCCACCATCTTCTTTTTTCACCCTCTCCACCGAGAGAAAATGTGTCAGCAAAAGTTCTTGTTGAGCTGCACAAGATGAGGCAGGACTTCCGAACTGTACTTTTGTGCGTGCGTGCGTGTGTGTTAGCAAAGTGAAGGGTGTAAGCATGAAGAGAGCTGACTGTGTAGGCTGCCCCTTTCCTCTCAGTTCCGCACCCCACCCTCACTTCATGGAAATGTCTGGCAGCTCTGGTTTGATTTCCTGCGTTGTCAAAAGTCATCTTTGTTAGCTTTCTCTTCCGATGAATGGCAGAGGATTAAAAGTAGGCGTGTTCCCACGTCAAGCTGTAGGTGGGCTTTGCCTCGAGTGCTTTCCATAAAGGAAAAACGGGGGAAATCACACACCATTACTCTAGGGGCTGCTGAAAGGAAAAGAAAATCACACATTACTCCGGAGGCCCCCATTGTCTAACCAACTAAGCCGGAGCCTATCAGATGCCTACAGACCCACCCACCCCCTCACATCTAAACACATTGCTGAGAGCCTGCCTAGAAAGATACAAATTGTCTTCCGTGCTGTGACGTTGCTGGAACATATTGAGAGGAGGCATTGTAATTTAGCATTACTTGTGAAGACGAGTAGATTAAGAGGTGTTGGATAGTCATGGTAATGGGGGAAAAAATGACTGTGGGATTGACAGGGGTGCTACATGTGGTCCAATGTGTTTGCTTTATTTTTTGCAGCTGCTCTGAATTATGAAAGGGTTCTATCCACTGTGCACATCACTGTACTGATACCGACAAAACTAATTATACAAATATGACTAATTGTTATATGTGATCCATGCACTGCAAATTAGAGCGCGTCTTCCTCTAAAATAACACACACAATTGCCTGGATCGATTGTTCGGGACTTATGACAGATTATGTTTTTGTTTGTTTTCCATATCCTTTGACCCTCGACAGTCTTTTCTTCCCCATTGTTTATGATCCAATGAAGATGTACAGTACCGTATATTTTTAAAAGGTAAATATGCCTAAATACACACACACACACACACACACACACACATTTTATATATATATATATATATATATATTTTTTAAATGCAAACATTTAGGCTCTAATTTACAAGTTTGTAAGATCCCAAATAGCGGGAGCTAAATTTTTAACAGATCACGTGCACTGTTGGCAACAGGTTTAAAAGTAGTGAGACCGCCATATTAAAGAGGGTTTCACACGTCAGGGAGCTCTGATTAGTTTCACCATGGAAATTTGGGAGTATAGTGCAAGCTGATATTAGGTTTAAAGTGAATGAATTGAAAGTGTTAGTGGAAGAGGCAAATGAGTTATAGAATTTAAATCAATCTGTCCGATAACTTTGGGGCAGCCGGCAACCGCATAAGTGCTACGGTTTGGTTGATTTAAAACCCCATAACTGCTCTGGGATAAGCCAGCGCCAATTGTCACAGTGCGATGACTGATCCAGATGGACGAAAACACAGAGTTCCAATGAGTTTTGTCAGTTGTTCTAGCATGACTCCTTCTCGTAAGTAGCTCCAAGTGAGCTCTGAGAACATTTAGAAGCTCCAAAATTGTATTGCTGAGTCGAATAGAGTGCAATCATTTGTGTTTAAGGTCTTAAAAAAATATATTGACAGAAAAAGTTCTTCTTACTGCCTTTATTTGGACTGTGCTATGATGGCACAGCTTTGTGTTTTCATTAGTGTTCTTGCCATTCGGACGTGGTATTTAAAAATACAGAACCAGCCGCCGCAATTAATCGCAGGTTAGATAACTCAAATTGTGTTGACTAAATTAATTTATTTCATTTACTTGCACCAGACCTCAGAAAACATTTCAGGCTGTGGTTTACCACAGATTCCAGTTGGTTCCCTGCCAGCCCGTCACATTCTGATGGGGTGTCTCACATTCTGTCAAGGCTATCTTTTCCCTGTGTTGTCTCACAACCCCGGCCCATCTTGTCAACAGTGGCCTGAAATTGAGCAGCCATGGATGCTGAAGAAAACAGTGTAAATGTAGCTTTAGGCTGCTCCGGTTGTCAGTAGTAATTAGGCAGAGGGCCCAGCAGCAACCCCTTGACTTTATTGGGCCATGTAGGGTCAAGTTATAATTCACCGGACCGGACTTTTTGTGTCACTTAAGTGCTTCATTTGCACTTTGCAGTTTACATGAACCCCACAGACATTACCATGCTCTCCTCTATTCACTGCGACACTATTAGTCTCTGTGGATTGATCAATACATCATGTATAGGACATCTTGAATGTCGACGGCTGGCTCTTTTGTGAGCCCTGAGATAACAGTTTTTCCTATTCAAGCTGACTTGTTGGAACATGGAGATAACGCAAAGCGGGGAAGAGTTATATGGCTTGCAGCCGTGAGAAGAGACCTATCTTGCTCAGATTATAAGAGGGTGAACTAAAAACGCATAAAAGAGAGCGTTTACACTGAAGAAGAGAGTAAGGCTCTGCGAGGGTGTAAAGATCTGAACGACTCAAACCGGCACCTTTTATTGCCCCCAGGCATCCACGAGGGAATAAATTAGCCCTCCATTCCCACCATGCAGCCTGATAAAGCTGTGCACAGTGAGTTGTACAGTATAGTATGGAATATTGGTTACACTAGTAGAAATATTATCAAGTGTGTATTACAAGTGCCCCAACACAAACAATTGCAAACACACCAAGAAATTCTGTTTATAGCAGTCAATAAAACGGGGACAGTTTTTGTGAGCCATAAAACATCATGGTTATTTTACTAATACTGACAGAAGAAGGTTTCTGATGTCATTCATTGTTGAGAAATGATATTTTGGTGCCTTGACTGTACCACAAATGTTTTATATTCCAGGAGGAACTAAATCTGCCTGCGATAAGCAGCAATGAAATCTATTTGCTTGCATGAGTGTTAAATGTTTTACAAAAGGAGTGCTCCTTCTTATTAATTAATTATTATTAATTCATTGTTTCTGGAAGAAATTTCTTAACTAGAAAATTTTGTAAGTAGAGACACGTTTTCAATGTAAATGCCCAAATTCGTTTGAAGCCCCTCAAAATTCAGACACAAATGTTTTTATTTAACTTTTAACTGTGTCCTATTCGTCTTTTGCCCTCTTTTGTTCATGTTCTCTCTTAGAAGTGGTTTTTGCCTGGCGTTTTGTAAAGAAATGATCCAAGGACGTTTGCTTTTGTCGGCTTTTAAAAATTCTTTAAAAATGTCCCAGGCAAACATCAGCATAGTGAGTGATCGCCCGACTGGTGAACACTTTTTCTGGGTAATTCACAGTTATGTAAAAATATCGGAACACCTCATGGCCTGAGTGGAGAAAGACGAGGATGCTGCATCGACACATATCTATCTGTCTACACGCATAGACACATGCGGAAGAGGTCCCTCTTAGCCAATGGGATGCCAGGATGATGCTCGGTAGTAGCCAATGGCAGAGCAGCTATAAGTATGTTGCGTTCAGGAAACTCGGAGCAGCGAGCAGCTGCCCATATACTGTATTATTACCTTTCGTATCTTGACATTTCTTTCGTAACAAGTGGCAATATTTTCCTGTTGAGACCTTTCGTAACTTGAAAATTTCGTATGAAGAGACGTTCGTAAGTAGAGGTACTACTGTAGGTACATAGTATAACAAATGATTTAAGTGCAACAATTTGACCAAAAAGAAGAGAATCTTTAATACCAGTTTTTCAGCGTATGTGTGCTGGGGCTCGGACCCAGACAGCTGGATGGACACACACACACACACACACACACACACACACACTTATTTTTGTTCAAGAAGAACACGTTATTAAAAAGCTCAATCAGTTAATGTCAGTCTGGCAATGCAATGATTGGCCTCATTTTATGGACTACCAGACCCCAGAGCGCATCCTGCTATGAGATAGGATGCCGGATGAGAACAAAGGAACTGGATTTGAATGGACGAATTCAAGGCAAGATTTTGCAAGAGGTGAAAACAAATGGATGGGAGTAAGTCATAAAAATATCCATTTTGCCAAGAGGAAGAATCCATTTTGCAAGATGATTTGCCTTCAAATCTTCAGGGAGTTACCCTTGACATGTAGTCATATTGTGTTGGAGTTTTAGCCCTTAAATGTATACATGAATTATTTACCGTCAACCTCGATTGTATAAGTGTAGGAAATTACTTGGGATGAGTATTTTCTCTCAGGCAGAAAGAATGTGATACAGCAGATACACCTCACATAATGGGCCAGACCCAGTGTCCGCACAGGGTCCATGGCAAGAATTATTTATGCATTGGAAAACAGTGTGCTGGGGCAACAGAAAACGGCAGACACATTATTTTAAACCTTTCATAACACACATCAATATTTCAGTAGAAATAAATAAAGGATGGTACGTTTGTTTGGAGGACAGCTGTAGCTTGCTCCACTTGGCTAGCTTGGAAAACCATCCATCCCAGTAAGACCCTTCCATTTCATTTTCAACAAGCCCTTCAAAGTAAGTGGCTTCAAGAGCTGTCAAGGTGTGGTTTTCCAATGGTCCAAAGTGATTCAGCGCTGGAGCCAAATCAACACTGGGAAAGATACAGATGTGCTTTTTGTTTGTTTGTTTTCTTTTTCATTCATTAATTTAACTTCTGGAGTATATCACTATGACTCAGTTAGTACTATTTACTTATTGTCTTGCCCTGCGTGTACAATATCTGCTGGTCTTGTTTTAATCAAGCTCAAATATGAAAGTGTAGTAGTCAGTATGATTGTCAATTCATAACTGATAAGATCATCTCGCTCAGCTTTTACTTCCGTTTTCCACAACCTCCATTCACACACACAGTATTCCACAACACGTGAGCCCAGTGGTTTTATTTAGCTTAGCCAAATGAGTTTATAAACCATTACAAAAACACTCCAAATCCGTGCTACGTAAGCATTAGTAAGTTAATTGCAAAATTGATTACAACGCTATGGCTACCGCTTATCTGTGTCGTAAAATTATTATGTACTTTGATTTGTTCCCCTCCATTTCAATGAATCAATTCTCCAAGGACCCGGAAACAGCATGAGCGAGGCTTCTGCTGCAGAACAAGGCGTAATGCGTTTTGTATTTGTACTTGAGACACCAGGATGTGAAATAAAGCTCATTTAAATGGTCACGTGTGGAGTGAATTGCAAGCCAACCTCTATGGCTCTTTAAGCTGTTCGTGTGTGTGTGTGTGTGTGTGTGTGTGTGTGTGTGTGTGTGTGTGTGTGTGTGTGTGTGTGTGTGTGTGTGTGTGTGTGTGCGTGCGTGCGTGCGTCATTGAAGGACTAAGAGCAGGGCAATGTATCGCCAGGGCCCTCTGACTCAGTCTTTTGGGACGTACACTTAGGTCTACAGAGTTGTAGATCAATTTGGCGGATAGTGTCATTCCAAGAAAGACAAACCCACAACAATCATTGAATTAACTGGAAACTGACGAGACTAGAATTTTATAATGAATGCTGACAAGCCAAAGCTTCTGGGAAAATTTACGAAGTTGAATCTCAATACCTAATTAAAATATTTTATTAAAACCAGGCCTTAAAATGAGTGAGAAGAAGAGAACTTCTTCGGTCTCCCATTCTGATTAATATTGAGCTTCGAAAACTTATTAAGCTACTTCTTGCAAGCTTTACTGCAGCGTGCATCAAATCTGCATTTAAACATTATATATTCTGCATGGGAGAACATACAAACTCCACACAGGGAGGCCGGAGGAGGAATCTCTGCACTGTGAGGTCAACACACTAATCACTCAACCACCGGGACCACCCCATTATTTAACATAAATTGCCCAAATGCTCTGATTTCAGCCTCTCAGCAGTAACTTCTGTAGTTCTTCAAGAAAGCAGACTTTCTTTGTGTTGAATCAAAATGACATTTGCAAACACGCCTTAACCGTGGAAAATAATGACCAAGCCAGAAACTGAATTTCTTTCAAAACGCTTGGAGAGTACATCACTCCCTTTTGTGTGAAGTTGCTTTATTTATTTTTTTTTTAATCACTAAATGATGAATACCAATAATTGCTAAATAAACAATAATTTCTTAAATGGTTTTGTAATATACTTTAATACAAACTAAAATTGCATCCGGTTATTAATCAATGGAATATTCACGATTCTAAAAACATTCAATTGTGACAACCCTAATCTTAACCATTACTGACACCCTGGACACACATGAAAAAGACAGCTACATATGAAATTGTCAGTGTTCACAAACCAAAATCTATCCTCCAGATATTTGTCTCTGCATGACCTATTATGACCTCTCTGAACCCCTTGAGGCAACAATACCCTTGGTCTTCGTCCTGCTGCAGAAGCTTCAGGAAAAAAAGAGGCCCTCTCAGCTCTGCCGCATCCTGTCTGCCAACGCTCTCTGGATTGTTTGATGTGTGTGTAGGTGTGCGTGCGCGCATGTGTGTAAGCCTGTGTGTGTATGTGTATAAGTCTGTGCGGTTGCATGCGCTTGTATGCGTGCATGTGTGTTTATGTGTATCGAGGCCCTCCAGCATACCCTTGATCACCTTGCACTATAATCACCAAACACAGCTGCCACCTGCTTCTCTCTCTTGATCCCTCCCTCTCTCGCCCATCTCCTCTTACATTATAACTGCTATGATCCCAACAGTGGATCCTAATGTCTCTGGCCATGATTAATCTGATAAATAATAAATAAATCAATCTCCCATCGTGACAAGGACTAATTCTAACCAGCGGGGAGTCACGAGCCCCTTTAAACTGCTGCCAGTAGCTGCTAAGTGAATTATTTAATGGTTGATTTTCCATGAAACGGGAAAGTTCGGATTAACACTGTCTCGGCATCAGTATTCACTTGTTTGATATATGTCGGAGAATTCAATCTTGACTGGATCTCTTTCCACCCTTTTGCGCTCACGCTGAAAACACACTCACATCCATATACGCTTTCACAAGTACACATCCAGAGGTTAGAGGAAAGACATTTTCGCTCTTATGAACGAAGCTAGAGGCTACTGTCCCCAAGATCCGATGTTGAATATCTCACAATAAATTACATCTGGACCTCAAAGGAATCACATGTGGACGTGAAGTGTGTGTGTGTGTGTGTGTGTGTGTGTGTGTGTTTTGACCCTATTTACTAATGGAAGCCTCTAAGGCCCCTGAGTCGCCCTAAATTTTTAATGATGTCAAATTGTCAGTTCACTCTGCTATTTGCGGTTGAAAGGAAAAAGAGAACTTAGGCTCAAATGCAAACGCAATAAAATGTCAGTCGGCACAATAAAGTCCAACCTAACAAGCTGTGTAACATGAGATTGTTTGCTTAATCCCTGCATATAATCAATAATCAATTTACGCAGTGAAATCAATGAATGAACGCAGTGACTAAAGTGGAGAGAAAAAGTAGCGGTGCCTCTACCCAAACTGTAAACGATATGCAACAGTTTGAAACCAACAAAATGAATAATAAATAAACTTTAAAAATTCATGAACATCAGGTATTGTGTTGGTTGGTTTGTTTGTTTGTTTGTTTTTGGTTGGCCAACAGATTTTACACAAAAAAACATAATGAAACTGTCCTTGAGAAAAATCATTATACCCCTAACATAAGATTTTTTTGAACAGTTAGGGTGGCCGTGTATTGTCCTTGAGTCGCCTTGCTCATTGCCACAGGTCCAGTTTCATCTCCCTTGTCACCTGTTTCATATACGTTTGTGTATTCCACAAGTACTTTGAGTTTGTTTTTGTTGTTTCAGTAAGTGGTTTTGTATGTACCGTAATTTCCGGACGACACTGATAAAAATGGTGTGTTGAAATTACTCAATTTTATTTTGCCAAGTGCTTGCACGAAATAAAATCATCTGGATCTAGATACATGAAATGAAGTAGAGTATACATTTACTGTATATCAATGCAGCCAATTGATGAAATAAAATTGAGTAAAATTCAACACACCATTTTTTTCACTGCATAAGCCGCTGCTCTTTTCCCCCATGTTTTGAATACTGCGGCTTTAAATCTGACATTGTGAATATATGGATTTTTATTAATGAGCTACATGCCGTAAATACATTTATTGACAGTCTCGTCAGATCTGACCAATGAAATTGCCCAACAGGTCACTGTGAATCAATGAAACTGTATTAGGTCACGCCCAAACTGAATCCTCACATGATTTTATGGAATTTTGTCTTCCAATTCGAATGGAACTGAATGACCAAACAAAATTAAAATGCAGTTTACATGTGAAGTGATTATAGCCATCGATGTAAGCATCATGTGATTTATCAAGATAGAATTATTTCGTCTAATTGGCACAGTAGTTGTTGATTGTTTTTGTGGACTATCATTTAAACATCGTAAGAAGTACTTTGAAACAAGTTCTCCTGTCAGACGATCTCTGATTGGACGCTGCCATTTTTAAGTGCATAGACGATAACATCCCCATGCATTTACGTCAAGAGAGAGAATGCGCAGACTGAACGCCGCAATTCACTGACTTTTCTAAGAGGATACTGTGTCACTAGTCGTGCTTGTCATTGTTCGAAATAAAAAGTTTACCGATGTTCAAGGTAATTAAAAAAGTTTTAAAAAATCCATTTGTGTGACACGTTTCCTTGCAAGATTGCATTTTATAACGTGGAGACCAGCGGCTTATAGAGCAAAGTGGCCAATATATGTATATATATTTTTTAAAGGCTAAATTTAGCTGTTGCAACTTTAAGGTGATATTTGTAGTCGATAAATTATGGTCGTCATGGATCTTCTTTCTACTGTGGCAAGGTGCACCTCTTTGAGACGTCCTTTTCTGTTGCATTGTTTTGGGGTTTTTTCCCAATTTGATTTGATTGATTTATTTATTTTTTACAATTTTGTCTCTGTAGTTATTTGTTAATGTTACATTATAGTTGTTTTTCACATTTATTTGATATTTAGGTTGAATAAAGCATTAGTTATTGTTATATTTTTTTGTTGTCTGCTTTGTGGTTTATCATCTTTGACTGTTTCGACAGCCATTACAACCAGCTGTCTTAGATTTCAATTGTGCGTTCTCCAGACTGCATGGTTGCCTTCCACCAAATTTACATAAGTGCTCATCAAAGGCCAGGCCAGAATGTCCCACTGTTTTGTTCTTAGCCATTCTTGAGTGTCTTCAGTTTTGTGTTTCTGGTTTGAGACTATCGGAGGATTCGGGACATGTGCCTGTGCCAGATTAAAAAAACAATCCAGGCTCGAGGTTATGCCAGGCCAACAAGTCAATAAATCTCGATATGTCACCATGAATGTATTTTTTTTACAAACAATATACATGCACAAACATAATGTAGACACAGAAACACCCACACACAAATGAATGTCTCCATTGGAGGGAAGGAATGGAGGGAACTTCCTGTTAGATTGACAGACTGCATTGTCTGAGTGAGCTTTCGTGGTTGTAACAAGCGTCAGACATTAGAGCAAACAAAAGACGTATTGGGAGAGTCATCAATCAATCCCCTGACAGTTGACTTCAGTCTGTTTGTCTGACACTATGCATAATATGTGATTGGATCTCAGCTAATTAGATACTGGGTCATCAATCATTGCCATGGCACTGCTGCCCGTCTCTGTCTTTGTGTGTGCCCGTCATGAGCTAAGATAGAAATACAAAATATTTTAGTGTCAGCCAAAACCTAATGCCCACTAGCGAGCCTAAGAACCATTGCTTTAGTACATGAGAGACACATGGAGGCTGTGACGAGGGAGATCTTCCATCCAAAGCAATTACTGAAATATTCAGTTGAAGAATTTACATAATAAATGTGCGAGTGAAATATTGATCAGTTCGCGTTGAATGACGTTGGTTGCCTCTGTGCCGCCCAACGATATGCCCTGATGCAACTAAGCATATACCGTGTGTTTATGTCTATGTGTATACATGTGTATAAACTATTTGGTTTGTATAAACAGCGGCTCGGTGGTCCAGTGGTTAGCACGTCACAGTGCAGAGGTTATGGGTTCGATCCCGGCTCCTTCCTGTGTGGAGTTTGCATGTTCTCCCCATGCCTGCATGGTTTTTCTCCGGGCACTCCGGTTTCCTCCCAAATTCCAAAAACATGCATGGCAGGCTAATTGAACACTCAACATTGTCCCTAGGTGTGAGTGTGAGCGTGGATGATTGTTCGTCTCTGTGTGCCCTGCGATTGGCTGGCAACTGGTTCAGGGGGTCCCCTGCCTACAGCCCGAAGACAGCTGGGATAGGCTCCTGCATCCCCCGCGACCCTTGTGAGGATAAAGCGGATCGGAAAATCAATGGATGGATGGTTTATATGAACAGGTTGGGGTGAAAAATTAAACCAAGGTAGCAAATGTGTGGGCATGGGGAGAGTGTAACAGCTGAGACACAGTGGTGTGCGGGTATCTTGTGGGTGGATTTGCAGAAGGAATTCTGGGACTATGTTGATTATGTCAGTTTTGTTCAACTTGAGTTGTGGACAGTTTTTTTTAAACCCGGGAGTTTATTTCGGTGGAGCAGGTTGATGTGGGGAAATATTTTAATGCAATGTAAACGTGGATGCCATCAGTGTAACAGTTGAATTTCAGACCATGTTGGTCAGATGGATTTTGGTTAATATGACGGTTCAATAGCATCCCCCTCTCATAAGGTGAGGAAGCGCAGTAGACACGGTGCACATTCACTCGTGACCAACAGATAATGCTGGAATTAATACAGTATGTCCTCCTACCTTCAGCGTTTGATAGAGTGCTGCTTTGATCTGGTGTCTCATCGCCTTAATTTATGAGTGCGGACTCCGCTTGTATTGTAGACATAACGACACAGAAGGCGGCAACTGTGCCCAAGATGTCGAATGGTTGGCAGGACGCACAGACCCTCCCTCTCGCATTTAAGCTCATCTCCCACCTCTGCCTCATTAAAAATACTCGGCACAGCATTGCTTTTTAATGTCACCTGCATAGCGCCTACCCTCTTCAACTGTAAATGACACTTCTTTGCTGAGGTTTTCACTTATTTTAATGTAATTCTTAATTAGTTGTCCACTTGATTAATGAAACGTTGCTTAAAACAGTAAATTAATGTTTTATGATGGTTCAGGCTCTCAAACAAATTATTCATAATACAGTATATCATTTTAATCTGACATTGTGTTTTGGAAGAGAACCAAATAGATGTTTGACCAGCATTACTGAATGTACATTTGTCCAATATGCACAGTTTCAAAGAGTCTATTGTTGAAAAACGATGTAATATGTGCTCATTTATGGTAAATAAAGCAATTCAATTTTACAAATCCATTTTGAAAAGTGGTATTGATATGGCAAACCGAATTAGGGAAACAATGATTTGTCAGTTAATTTCTAACTTCACTCTTCATGTTTATAGAACGTCTCACTCATGTCTTCTCTCTGACAAGCCATAGGAACAATGTTTCTTTCACCTTTACGGTGCCGCTGTGCATCACACAATCTGTGTTGTGTCCTCGCTAACACCAGCAGGACACAAAAGAGTTGATAAAATTTATAAGACATGAGAGAGAGATGGAAACAGCAGATGGAAAATGAGTGCAGGAAGGGAAAGGGAACAAATGTGTGTGTGTGTGTGTGTGTGTGTGTGTGTGTGTGTGTGTGTGTGTGTGTGTGTGCGTGTGTGTGTGTGTGTGTGTGTGTGTGTGTGTGTGACAGAGAGCGAGACCACTGCTTGAGGTGAAGGAGACAAGTACTTATTTATTTAACTTTGCACAAAGACAGCATGTAAGTAAGTACAGCAGCCAGCTGGGCCTCAGTCTCTCAGCAGTGTGTCACAAACTGTCACTGCCACTGCTGCCGAGACAGCTACAAGTTTACAACAGCTGCCGACTAATGTTTGATCAGTGATAAAATATGCCGGGGTGACAACACCAGGCTGTCCATGCATTTGTGGAGGCCTTGTGCATTAAATATTCAGTGGTTGGCAAGTATAGAGTACCCGGTGGTCTCAGCACCGCTGGCGCTCCCACTCCACTCCCTCACAGGGATGGAGACAACTTCACAAGATGTCAGAAAACATCTCGGTTTTGTGTTCACAGAGTGAACCATAGTGAGAGTAAATCTTCCCCTCGGTTTTGTACTAGTATGACTGGTGATATTGACGTCGATGTGGTACAGACTAGAATGATATGGGATAGAAAATGACTGTTTCTTCAGAGAGATTGATGCATACTCTGGTTAAGGCTAAATGCCAAATACATTGAAAATATGACTGCTGATTAGTTGGCTCTTGGTAATGTAGTGACGGACTCAGTAGCTGACTTTCATGCAGCTAAGCGTGGGATCCAATCCCATTCCATGCCCTGTTCACGATTGCCCTATGACCTGGTGAACCAGTCCAGGGTGTAGTCTGTGTCATGCCGCTGATAAACTCTGGTCCTGAACAAGGTGTGTGGTGTAGGAAATTGATGTATTGAAAAATGCATCCTAACTGCATATCATACTACCATCAGGGCCAATGTTAATATGCCCCCTCAGAGAATTGAGCAATATCAGGATGACATCACAGCAATTTAAATACGAATGTGTTGAATTTTACCAACGACTTTAAGTGTCACAAAAGTTCAGAAAAAACAGAAATTTTGTTTTCAACACACAGTGTTTAGATACTTTTTCTAACTCTTTCAGAGGAATTATCATTTGTTTGGTTGCTTTTTTATCCATGGTGAAACTACCACATGAGCATGCCAAAAAGACTGTCCGGGTAAATGTCAGCTGTAAAGGAATTGATGCCCCGTTTCATCAAATCCCCCTACTGTTGAATTCTAGGGAATCAACCCCCTGGAGATGACTCAAGTCTAAGAAGGAAGTCATGGTAAAATCGAAACTGAGAGAGAGAGAGAGAGAGAGAGAGAGAGAGAGAGAGAGAGAGAGAGAGAGAGAGAGAGAGAGAGAGAGAGAGAGAGAGAGAGGATGCGAGCGAATCAGGTTTCCCATCCAAAGTGACAATGCCCTCTGACAGTCTCTGGCAGTGGGCTGTGATTGCCAGAGTGCATTTGAGGACATTTGTGTAATTTGACATGTCAATATTGAAATTATTCTCACACAGCATAAACTGCTGCTGAGAAATTGGATTCCAGACAGACAACCTGGATGTCCTTGAGTCAGGGTAGCTGTGAAGTTCTCCCATGAGTTCAGGAAAACATTAGTTATTGTCATTAAAAACAGACATTTTTGGGATTGTTGAAAGAAGTTTCATTTTATTAATTGTGACTATAATGAAAATAATATGGACTAACCCTCTCTGCTTCATATTTAACTTGGGGTTGTCATTGCAAAATGTATTCACAAAATCATGATCATGCTGCGATGGGGTGTTCTAAAGTGGCCACAAAGCGAAACCCAGATATACACATTGGCTGTGAAGACTGACCCCCCACCCACCTCCCCAACCCTTTTTCTACCTGTTCGCTGTAACACGCATGCACTCATGGCCAACAACGTGGAGTTCCAAAGCGGGAACACAAAACTGAAGCCCCTGTCCACATGCTGGCTGTCAAGTTGGACTTTTTCCCCCTGCTCGTCTTGCTCTTCTGTTTTTCTTTGTGTGTTGTGTTTGCACTCACTCATAAGCCAGAAGAAGGAATGCATTTTCGGGGTGTAGGCCTAATTACCGAGCTAACTGTTGAGTGCAACAAAAATGCTCACATTCTTATAAGAGTGGGGCCTAAATGTGCCAACTAAGACAACTATTTCCCCACAAACAATATAACAAGGGGTTAGATCCGACAGTACTCAACATATCACTCACCTCTGTACCACAAGCACGTCCTAAGCTCTTTTGTCCCTACTGTGTTCTGTTGCTGCTTTTTGCCCATCTAAATAATTCAGTCCAAGTGAGACTTAGCATATTGTAAAGATTACCAAACATGCCAAAAAAAAAGAAAAAAAATAGCAACAGACAAAGAGCAAGAGGCTTGGCTTCAATTACGCATTTTGTACAAGACAATGGGATGACAAATTCAGTTTGTTACAATGGCTTTCATATTATGAAATCCCCTCCTTTTTTGTTTTGTTTCACTAATGCTGTTGACGTGGAGTATCAAGTGTTAGTGCGCACGTGTCGTACACTGCCTAAGTATGTGTGTGTGCGTGTGTGTGTGTGTGTGTGTGTGTGTGTGTGTGTGTGTGTGTGTGTGTGTGTGTGTGTGTGCGCGCGCGCTCCAATCCAAGGGTTTTGGGTTACCTGGGATCAAGTGACGATCGAGCCTATTGTTCAGGGTCACCGCGATGCCAACAGCTAATTGGATAGGTGTAAGTCAAGCCAATAGGTCTCAAACTTTGATGTGTCTGGAGACGTCACTGCACAAACCTTTTGTCCACACCTGTACCTGCTCACTCATGGACTCTCACAGTCCACAAATGCCGTGTAAATAGGAAGCAATCCACTTTGTTTTTATTCATGTTCATGCTGTTTATGTTGCTTCATTAATTTTTTAACCGCTTCTTCGGTTTCCTTATGTCAAGCTGCTTGCTGTTCCTTTGATTCTCTTTGTTTGTTTAGACTGTCTCTCTAAGTAGACAGGAACTGCAGAGGGTCATGAACCAAAAGATTTTAGTTTTAATATAAGAGGCTGGTATGATATGCCAAATAATAACATGTTACATTACCATGTCTTTTAATTGTTAATTTGAAAGAAACTCAGAGATATTGTCAGACTCAACAAGCTATAAATGTTCTTATTACACCCGTTTTTCTATTCATACTCATTTCCTGTTTGAAAAAGTTAATATGAACCCAGGATAAGATGTGCTTACTCCAAAGTGTTAAAGGAGAATACAACCCCTCCAAAAATGATTTCCAATATTTTCGATGTAGGCCCACCTTTACCAACGGGCTTACCTGCGCTGCAGCCCAGGAGTCTATGGTACTCAAGGGCCGATCAGAATATTCAAAAAAAAAAAAAAAAAAATCATAATAATAACAATAAATCCCAATTTGTTGATTTTCCTGTCAATCACCTGACACTCTTGACATGAGTTGACCAACCCACATGTGAGTCTCTGCAGCGTCCTGGTCGTAATTATAGTGTCTTCAAAGTCTTATTAGTTCCTCGTCACTTTGCCACCGCAAACGTTGACAAAGAAGCCTGCTCGACAGGACCTTTAGCTTAATGCCAAAGGACCAATCAGACGGTATTAAATTCCACGTTATTCTGACATTTGTTTATTGATCTGTCAATCACATCAATTGATGCACTCAGGTGACTGATCCCCCGCATGGATTTGTTTAACCAGCCAAGCTGGCAGGATCATCATGGCGGGAGTTTATCAGTCAACATTATATCCAATTGAATGTGAGATACATGTGCAAGCTTCAAGCGCCAGCGCAGGGCGCCGATGCGTATGTGGAACTGGGAGTCGCGGCTTGGAATTGAAGCGGATTTACATGGGACAGGAGAAGAGAGCCAACCTCTTTTTCGTTAATGGATGCTACAGCTTCTTGTTGCTTTCAAGGTTAGCTTGTAGCAGAGGTGTGCACATTTCAGCATGACGTCTTTGATCCACTGGTGACAAGGACACTTTGATTCGCTCCTCTTTCATCTATAACTGATTCAGACAACAAAGTGTATGCAGGAAAGTAGTCAAGATTGCACGATTGTCTGTGTCTAATGTGTTGTCTTGTATTATTTTGTCATTTTATGTTAACTTTTCTTTTGATGTCGGCGCGGGCACCCGCAGTGGCTCCTCTTTTTGTATGTTGTGAGAGGGAAGAAATTTCATCTGTGAAACAGCACATTTGACGATAAAGTTGTACTTGATACTTGACTTGAAGCTAGACAGGTTGGATATCAAGGATGCTCCGGGAATGCTTTTTCACCTATCATGATGGCAGATGGAGAGGACTACACTGGTGGGTCCTTGCGATCAAGCAAGGAAGGTTACAAGGGCCCAGGGCCTATGAGTAGGTAAAGGCGGCCCTGGTTCTATGCAGCTCTGCTCGTCTAAATACGATCAGATTGCCATGTTTGCCATGTCTGGATTTTGAACAACTTATTGAATGTATTCAAGAAATGCAGTATATATAATGAATATGAGTCATTTGATATAAAAAGTAGAAAGAACAATTATACATATATACAAACCGAAAGGTGTATCAATAAATAAGTATAGTACACAAAAGGGTAAAAGTATTTGATGAAATGTAGATTTCTTCCTTTTCTTTGGTATTGGAAATGATCAATATACATTATTGCACAACAAGGGGTAGGACTAGATAAGTTGTATACTTCTTCCTACTCCTTTGAACATATAACTGTGATGATGTTTGTATTACTTACTTTTATTTTCCTTTCATAATTTTTGTTTGCATTTTGTCATCTGTTATTGTATGTTTTATATATGTTCAATAAACAAACAAACAAACAAACAAACAAACAAACAAACAAACAAACATGTTTAGACTAGTGGGGAGCCATGCAACATATTGTTGTCAAGAAACTTTGGGTTTTACTTCCCCTTTTCAATCGATTACAGGGCCATGCCAAATGGACCGATTATGATATGAAAACAATATCAGCCCTAATGTTTACTTGTCTGTGCTTCAGTAGTATTTTTCAAATGGTAAACTCATGCTAAAGCTATTGTGTATCGTGAAGTACAGTGTCCATGTCACACATTGTTCAAATAATTTAAATTGTGTGAATAATTTCGTTATCATAGCCCTTCAAATCCCAAGTAGGTAGGACAGGGCACAAAACACAAAACAAAATTAGTCTCCACACAATAAAAAGGGAGTACTGCAAGGAAACATTGAGATGTACCTTGCAATAAAATGTTTTAATGGTTCAATAACGACTTAAAAACATTGGGGCCGAATTACTCATCCTGCTTTGTTTGAAACACCTCTTTGCCTTCACAATGTGTTTTAATCCGTACTGGATAGTGCAATCACTTGAGTGGGTGAGAGAGACACATTTTGGATTCTGAGTGCTGTTTATTAGCTTGAAGCATCTGTGCTCGGATCTTGTGATTAATTGGGGTGAGGTGCCCCATAGAACAAGGTCAGCCCTCACTAAGCCTTCAACACTCTTTCCTTTTACATCAATTAGAACTAAGAGGGAGAGCTTTGCCTAGTGCTTGCGCACACTCACACACACACACGCACACGCACATCTGAGACAAAATTGGTGAGTTACACAGTGATTGAAATATTTGATGTACATTTGCTACATCTCGGAAAAGTAGCAATTATTTAATTGAATGCAAATGCATCTCGTCTCATTTCACTTTACTGCTACAGACCATCAGTCAATTAATAACGAGCATGTCACCAGAAGAGAAAAGCAGAGTGACTTAATGACAATTTTGTGTGTGTGTGTGGGGGGGGGGGGACTAATAAAAATACCGCACGAGTTGGGAGGAAGGAGTGTAACCATTTAACTGTTTGTGTCACATTTTTAGATCATTGTCCTTTTCTGTTGAGAATTTGTATGGATTTGCCTCCCTCCATTTTATAATAAACAATGTGACACAAGTCGTCACCCTCCAGTTTTTGTCATCTTTCGGAACTTCCTTACCAATAAACGATGCAATAATATTTAGGATAAAGTGGCAAGGCTTAAATCACCAGCAGCCATAGAGGGTCTTAATGTGTGGATGCTGGAGGGGGGTATACTCCAAATATGATTCCAGTAAATAATATCAGCAATTTTTAAAATTCTTTAAAGCCCTTTATAATTTACATTGCTCTACGAGAACACTAGGGGAAGAAAAAAAAGAAAAGAAAACAAGCATTAGATGACTGGGGAGGGTTGGAAAATATCTGTAATAATAATAATAATAATAATAATGATAATAATAAATGTAAAAAGCTTCCAAAGTGAGAACAAGATGCAGAAATTAAATATAGGCAGTATAACACTACATTGACTTGGTGCCCACACTTTTTCTGCATGCAAGCCAATCTATCTCTCTATCTATCTCTCAATCTATCTATTTGTGATTTGTATACCTTGCATAATTGCATGAACCCATAATGCAAAGTATCCTAGTCGATAATTTCTATCCTTACTTTACTGTAATGACTTGCGCTGAATGGAATCAGCAAGGAATGGAGTCCTGACAGGAGCTCCGAATAGTGAGCTGTGTGCACAGGTGACTTCCCAGGATCTAAATCACCCAACCGGGTAAAAAAGGTGATATAACATATACAGTATATATTTAGTTTCTTCCTTTCTAACTGTCATTCTCTAGTCTTAGTTTCAGTTTCCACCTTTTGTTCTCTGATGAGATTTTGTATCGACTGCTGATTTGTAAAATATCATGATCAAATAAGCTAAAGAAAACGAAATGATGGCTTTAAGCCACCAAAGGTCTTTTATTTATGTGTCATTCCTGTTTTCAGTGCGTTTGGCAATCATGAATAGTGAAAAGGCAATAAACCCAGTGTCCTGTGGTATTCTGCATGCATCAGGAGAACAGGCTCTTCGATGACTTCAGACAGAGGGCGGCCTTGAGTTAGCTCCCACTCTCCCTCACTAACAACCACTACACCATCAGCGACAGTGGAAGTATGCTCATCGCATTATTCTTAATTTATATTATTATTATTATTGTCATTCTATTATCATTTGAATGTTTTTTTTTTTTTTTTTTTTGTTAATAAAAAACATGACCTTCTATCTATGCCAGCTGTGTGCCGTGACAAGCAGAAAAATTAAATGCTCTTTCTTGGATGGGAAAAGGTTGAATAAATATACATATACATAAATACATATCCACCCAGTGCCATTCCTCTGACAAGTCCTGACTCCCTGAAAATATATCAGCTTTGTGTTTAAACAAGTCCATGTTTTATATTTGTGACAAAAAAGATTATTATTTCACTATTCATACTTTTTAAGATGTTTTTGAGTGGTGGTTAATGGAGAGATTGATACCTTGGCTAATGAAAGTTTGGGAAAACTGATCTAATAATTAAAAAAAAGTTATTAAATATGTCTTGTATGATGCACGTAGACCGACTTTGTACAAACAGCATTTTCAAGCAAATTGTAAACTCTCCAAAGCAAATTCTCTGTCACGTAAAAAAGACGACTGCATCAGAGATCTTGCTTTGGAGAGACCCAGACTCGGTAGGCTGATCTGGCTGTCATCTATGTTAAGCAAATACTTAAAGGAACTCGAAACAGGTTCTGTATCTGCTGCTATGTTTCATTCTCTTGTAGTTCCTGGCAGCATGTCATTATTCTTGAATTCAAAACCAAAGAAAAGCATACACTGTCACATTAGGTAATCACTTTAAAATCTATAAAACCTATTCGTTTGAAAACAATAAACCTGACTGCTTAGAAAGACAACAAGAAGGAGAAGAAAATAATAATAAAAATAAAAAAGAGCATCAAAGAGGATGTCAGGCCACATTTTTCTCCCAGCATCAGATAAGGACACAATACGTGGACGAACACATGTTTTCGCCTGTAGATTATGACAGAGCGCTGTTATTTCCTGTATGAATACACTTTCAATTTCCGGCCCGCCACTTTAGTTTTATTACACTGATAACACGATACCATCGGTCAGAGCTATTTGGAAAAAAAATGTTCTTACAATAGAAAATGATGAGAGAAATTACGTGTGTGAAAAAAAAAAGGATATGACAGAGTTCAGACCATTTTTCTTGACTGTGTTGTGACAATCCCAATTGCCATTTATGAGTCATGGGGGGGGCATCACTCCTACAACTATAAACTTGCAATTCTCTCATCAATTGTTTGTAACCTAAAGAAATATATGTAATAGAAGCCACCCCTCTATATCTATCTATCTATCTATCTATCTATCTATCTATCTATCTATCTATCTATCTATCTATCTATATCCCTCTATATCTATCTATCTGTCTATCTATATATATATATATATATATTTCTTTTATTAGATTTTTTTGGTGTAATAAGACAAAGGTGAATGTAATACTTATTGCTGGGCACATACGATCAGGTGTGATTTTATTGCCTCTCTTTGTATCCCCTCAAGGTCACTGTCAATGACCTCCTGTTTACACAGAGGTCCACAAACCGATTTCCGAGTGGCACTGCACATTTCCAGCCAGGTCCTGATCCCCACTTAGACCGATTGGAGTCAATTTGTTATTGCAAATATAAATTTGGTAACTTGTAATATCAGCGGACCAGACAGCAGAGGCCACTGGCAAAGGCCGATGCTATTTTCACTTCTGACCCCTCATTGAGGCAATCTTTTGTTGGTTTAGGCATTGAGCTGCCAATCACCGGCTGCTTTTTCATTACATTTACTTGAAAAACTCCCCAGGTCCCAAAGGGGCAGCCACTGCAAGAATCCATAGGATGGGGAAAAATATTCTAGCTATACCTAAGGAGGAAATGCTGACCCAGTTCCCATTGCTTTATTTGAATATGCTGACATGCACAGCAGGGGAAACTCTGCATGCACTTTAACGAGTACTCAGTAAACTAAAGTTGTGTAAGAGTAGTGTGTACTTTGTCATGTTTTGTTTTGAAACTGGTGATGAAGTATGGAACTGCCAATGTGGAGTAAACAATTAAGACTGGGCTCTCTCATTCAAACATACTGCAAAGTCATTCAAGTTATTCGTATGTATTGATGAAGTCATTCAAACATATTGGTGAAGTCGTTTGAATGCATTGGTAAAACGGAGGCTAAATAATTTTTTTTTTTTTTTTTTTATGAAGCCACAGGACATTGACTTGCGCATATGCATATTGTGTACTACACCCACTTTACAGATGGACAGGATGAAGCTCACTAACAGTGACCATTAATTAACATTGTTTGTCGGAACTGCTATTAATAATGAATGTTGTTTTCTGCATCATGAAACTAATAGCTTCCATGCAACAGCCTGTGAAATTATGGGAAAAAAATGCTACTAAAAACTATTGAAAATGCTGAGGATCCGAGGTGAGATTCGATCCAAGAACCAACACCCCACTCCACTGCCCTTTTTTAAAAATTGTAATCCATTTAAATTGAAATGATGCAATACCAAATCAAAACCAAAGTCAAGTGTGAATGGAAATGTTTGCTTCGCGAAGCAGCGCTCCCTACATTGACTTCATCTTTGACCTTAGGCCATATCATTACATTTTATTGCCATTCCTCTTCATTGAAAAAGCCAAGCACACTAATTCACCCCATCTCACTCACAAACCAACTGCCCTCAACTGATTAATGAATGGATTAGTGATGGGTACACTTTATTAAAGCGTAATAACAATTTTTTTGGCACCCTTCACATGGCAAGGAATGTCATGAATCAAAGGATATTGGCTGTCTGTATCTGATGAATGCATCATTTACCAGCCGAGGAGTTATTTGGAGGGAGCTATTAATTTAAATCACATTTATCTTCTCTCTCTAAAACATGAAGAAAACAACCCCTGCAGTTGAAGGAAATCTGAGCTCAAAGAATAACACTTTACACAATTGCATCTAAAACAAACATGAATAACATTGCAATATTTTGCAGTCCAGGTCAATTCAATGTACAGTATAGCCAAATCACAGAAACACCTAAAATGATGGATAACATAGTTGTGCTGTAATTTTTTTAAACGTTAATTTTAATTACTGCTTAACTTGTAGGTGTCACAGGGTCTGCCACATCATTTTATGTGGCCCACTCTCCTTCATGTTTCTTGCAAAATGGATTTATTTTCATCTTCCCATAAAAGCTATACCAAAATTCAGTTTTTTGTTGACTTTAACCATTTTCCCCAGCAAATAACATCAAATGAGGAAACAGTCTTCACCTAAATATGATCTTGAACATACTGTACAGACCATACACACACACACACACACACACACACACACACACACACACACACACAGAAATGTGTTGGCTTGTGGGGTGCCTATTAGTCAGTCTGACGGAATGCCCTCCTCCGACAATTTGGTGTTATCTGAATTCGGATTGTTTGTCTTTTGTGGAACTTTGCTGTCGCCATAGCTGTCAACGTAGTTTGTTTTGAAAGAAGAGTGATTTTGCGTGCTCGCAACAGATGCTGCTGAAGATCAAACTCCTAAATTTGAATGCTACACTAACCAATTTACATAAATCTTTTGATATACATATTTTTGGAATGCGTGCAACAACAAAAATGTCAGTGAGTCATTCAACCAATTTTTGATTTGTGATGTGGTTTGGAATTTCATACAACGCAGATGAACGTGTGATAAGCTGAATTGGGTCTTGTCTTGAGGCCAAGGCATCTCGCTCTCGTTGACATCCCTCACTTGCAGCACTATGTCACATAACGTTGGTGGTCCCTCATTTCCTTTTTCCTGTAAAGAGGTTTTGAAGGCTATGCAAACATAAAATAGAGATCTCATGTAAACAAATAACAGCCTTCGCCAGACATAGAATCATTTATTTCGTGCAATAACATTGTTTCAAATCTGAATCATTTGCGCTCTCCTGTGCACATCTCTAAGCTGGAAAGCCTAAAAATGAGTTTTTATACATTTACCTACCTGAAATAAGTTTGTTCGGAACCTTTACATGCTTATTAAAATGTGTATTGATGAATTAAATTACTGTACTTTGGATCTGGCTGACTGAAGGCTAAAGGAGTAGCTCCAGACTAATTAGTTCATCGTACGGTTATGTGGGGAGGAATTTGAGGAAAGTTGACATTTACACCTTTGATAATAAGGAAAGTGATGTGTAGCTGTTAAACTGTAATGAAGTTGACTTTTAGTGATAATGACTTATGGATGACCTTAAGGTTCAGGACCACAACACAAATTACACCAGCTCCCCATGAACCTGACTTTCACGCTATTTACCGTAAGCCTGATCTTGAATTTAATTAAATAGGCAGATAGGAGCATTTGGAATAAAGATGTGTGCACCTCGAGCCAGAGCTTAGACTTGGATATGTTTGCCTAACCTTGCTGTGGACTCTAAAGGTGCATCTGGTAATTGAAACATAACAGAATTAGGTTGCAAATGTTAAACACGCCAATGTGTGTACAGTCGACACGCATACAACATTCCGCATAGCACATGTTTTGATTTAATTAGTTTTTCATTTGGCCCCAAATTGCTTGTGTCAATAGAGGCAGACACGTTGGTGTAAAGGGGTTGTTTGTGTCCATGAGTCATGGCTGGAGGTTCATTCAGATTTATCTATCCCAGGTGTCAAAATACAATAGCTAGATATATTGGCAGTTATTGCAAGTTGGTTATTTTTTGTTCAACCAGAGTTGATATCGTTGCAAATGTCTATCCTGCACTTTGAAACGAAACACGTGTATGCATATTACTCGTCCTCCTGGACTCATCAGTCTTTTGGATCCTAATTGTTGGCAAGTGCATATGTGAGTTAGGAACTTGATGTATGGAAATAGTTTAGTTCAGTGGCAGCATCGGATGGATAGATTCGAAGCTTCCACATGCCTGACTCAAAATTTTAACTGGTGACATATTTAGACTTTGAAAAAGTTAACTTTGTTAAAAAGTAAAATAAAATGAAAGTAATAATAATAACTCAAGTTTGTGTGGTGTTTGATATGTATCTATTTTCTCACTTGACTGTAACCCTGAACTGATGATTAATGTAAAGGCGGAATTTCAGCTCGTATGTCCCTTGTGGGCACCTGTGTGATTATTAGCCTGCTTCAGGCAGTTCTCAAGCAGCAAGGGAAGCAACGCAGCCCCCTCCACCGCCCCCCGCCCCAGTTTCAGGTGAAGAGCCCCAGGGGCCAGGGTGTAGCGCCTGGAGGTAGCCCAGGTGTTCACAGTTATTGCTTAACTGTCTGTCTCAGTTAGAGAGAGAGCAAAAGTGTGTTTGTAGTCGTAACATACTGTCAGAGTTGTGTGACTGACTTTCCTGGTGTCTCTCTCGTCACTTCCAAGCTTTCCCAAGCAGTGCACAGGCAAACCCTTTGTTGTCAGGTGTGATGTGACATCGTCCAAACTGCTAGAGAATTGTTTATTTTGGTGAGGCCACAGACAACCCTTTTGTTTTTTGCCTTTTAAGTATTAACTGAGCTTTATGTTGTAATTGAACACGGTGCTACTGTATCTGCAAAGCTGACAGGGCGGTAGAATAAATTCTAGAGCGCAAAGCAGACACTAGATGGCTGCAGATAATTTGGGAAAAGAGCTAATGCACATTTACAGTAGTAGGCAGAGAAAGGAAGGCAGAAGGGAGGTGTACCATAGAGACTGGCGTGGTGTAAATTCAGTCAAGGGAGACTGGAGTGATTAAAAGATAATCAATCGTGGTAAGACAAAGAGAATTTATTGGTCAAATATAATGTGCATATATACATTCATATTTTAACTGGTATTGTGAACACACACTGTATATCAATCCTGCTACTTCTTGCCATTGATGATGATGATTTGTGATAAAAAGTCATTTAGGATTGGAAGTAACTCCTCTATGACACAAAAGAATGCAATCTCACTCTGCTTAATAGTTGCGAAAAAGACAACTGACATAGTTCCTTTTGAATATTCAAAGACATTGCCGCAAACTGGGCATCATGTTCGTACATTTTTTTACCATCAAAGATGGATCGGTGCAGCGTCTGCTGTGACGCGGGCTTTGTATTGGTCTGTTGTAGTGAAGAAGAAGCGGAGCCAAAAGGCGAAGCTCTCAATTTACCGGTCGATCTACGTTCCAACCCTCACCTATCGTCACGAGCTATGGGTCGTGACCGAAAGAACAAGATCCCGGATACAAGCGGCCGAAATGAGTTTCCTCCGCAGGGTGTCCGGCCTCTCCCTGAGATATAAGGTGAGTAGCTCGGTCATCCGGGAGGGGTTCAGAGTCGAGGCGCTTCTTCTCCTCGTCGAGAGGAGCCAGACGAGGTAGCTTGTGTGTCTGATTAGGATGCCGGCTGGATGCCTCCCTGGTGAGGTTTTCTGGGCATGTCCCACTGGCAGGAGGCCCCGTGGACGACCCAGGACACACTGGAGAGACTACGTCTCCCAGCTGACCTGAGAACGCCTCAGGATCCCCCTGGAAGAGCTGGAAGTGAAGTAGCTGGGGAGAGGGAAGTATGGGCTTCCTTGCTAAAGCCGTTGCTTCTGCGACCCGGATAAGTGGTAGAAAATGGATGGATGGTTGGACATTAATAAAAGTCCAACTTGGCATTCTGTTCATACATCACTCTGTGAGGTTCAGCTGCAATGTGGTTGGTAGCGCAATGTTAAATAAAGACGATAATTAATTCAAAAATCTCCTAAAGGAATAGAGAATAAGAGAAATAAATGAATCTTCTAAATGATTGTGTTTAGAGAGGATTCTCGCAATAAACAACACGCGGTGCCTTTTCCGAAGAAAGATGACGCTATTTCACAATCAACGAAGCAGTTAGAATACATTTTAGTGGGGGTATTACAATTGCCATGCTTGCGAAAAGCCAATTACATTGGTGATGGAATATCTCTTCGTGTCTGTCTAACAATTGGTATATACCGTATATATATTTCTCAAACATGTAGATTAATGGTACCCACGGTGCGCACATGCACACACGTGCTCGCACTTCATTTTTGCACCATTCAAGACCAAATGGAGGGCTGTAGCGAAAGGGATAACATGAGTCATTGATTATCTCTAAAAGGCACGAGCAGGATCATAATCACGCAAGTGGGGGAAACCTTGAATGCGGCTTAAATATGTTCTCAGCGCCGCTGAAATATTTATCACTTGAGAAATGCAATTGGAGCATTTGCTTGGAGTTTATAACATTTTCCTTCACTGCCACCGAGGGAATTAATGGGATAAGGAGGTATATAAAGGATGAGTCTGTCTTAGACAGCCTTGTTAAGAGCCGCTTTATTATGTACAGTGCTGGGAACTCTTGTCTATAGCGCAGATCTCAGCATGAGCATTAGCTGAGAGGAATGAGATTTATGCACTACAATACATTTCCATGACTTGGGGATTCCGTTTTATTTATACCTGGTGATTTCAGAAGGCCTATCTCAATTATTGAGATAAAGAAGCTGTTCAAAATATAAATGTGGATGGTTTCTCTTCCCTGTAAAATGTCTGTAAAAATAATGATACAAGGATTGCAACACAATGAGCCAACACAAGCCTGAGTCTTTTATACCGTATTTTCACGACTAAAGGGTGCACTTATAATTTGGATTTTTTTTTTCAAAATGGACCGGGCACCTTATAAAGCAGAGCGCCGGATCTGTGCACCGAGTTCCAAAATCTGTGAATGTTGCTGTGACTTCGATGAGCGCTCCGCTTGACTATCTGATGTGATGCAGTTATGCTGTTTATATAGAGGAAAGGCGGACGTAACTGAGGACGGCATGCGGACGTTAAAGGGCAAGGGTGAGCGTGAAAGAGGACGCTAAAGGCACGGCCACCAGTAGGTGGATATGATCTCGGTATGTGCATAGGGCTTTGGACTCCGGAAAAAGCCACCTATGAAGAGACATGCCTACGAAGCACAGATACGCGGAGGAACATAACAATCAAGCAGCCTCGAGAGAATTCAACAAAAACAAATCCATGGTTTGCAAGTGGAGGAAGCAGGAGAACAAGCTTCGCCAAATCAAGAAGAAAAAAAAACTGTCCACATTATAAAGAATACATTTTCTCTGAATGTAAAATCTAAAAATTAAATATAATCATCATTTTTCAGTTTGGTATAGCCTTGTTGCATGTATCTGTATATCCATCTATCCAGTTCTAGCTGGTTGCCCATCCCTGATCTACACTAAACGGTACCCAAAGCGCTTTGCAAATGTCGGAAATTCACTTCTTTGAAAACTTATCACTGACCAAGTTCGACGTGACAGCCACTGGCATTCAGGTGCTTTTAACTAAGAGGAAGTTTTTCTTTTTAGTTTGAAATGGCTTACTAACCAGGTTCCATGCCGCATTGTGGAAATGGGGTAATTATTCCACCTTTTGATGTTTGAAATAAGACATCAGCTGCATCCAATATCTCCTCAGCTGAGGAGACAGTCATTCCTGTGCTTAAGTTGGCTAATACACTTAATTTGTTGCCATGTGTGACTGAGTGAGAGAGGGGCCGGCAGCAAACTAACAACAATATAGATATGATACACATTAGGGATGGGCTTCATTGACTGTACTGCTTAACAGTTTATAAATGCTCTTCCGCTGGTTGACTAGCCCTTTGACGAACACGCAGAGTCCAGGACAGTACATCCCCACCAAAGACGTATTGAGGTCTTTGTTTTAAGTATCTTCTTCAGTTTTCTTTTTTTTTTCATTTTTGCTGTGTGTCAATTCATAAACCTCATTCTTGCAAATCATAAAACTTGAATGACAGACATGCATTTCTTTCCCTGACTTTTGTTTGAAATGGCCCGTAGAGCTTTATGAGGTTTGAAACTGTGAAGTTAATTGCTGATTTTGTATGAATGGCATCAAATATCAAGAGAAATCATTTGGATTATTTAGTACATAATTGTTTGTTTTATTGTGAGAATGTCCTTGTGATGTCAGTAAATTGTTTTAATCAATAGGACACAAACCGTTTTGTGTTTGCTTTTTATTCAGGCAGAACTAATACAACAGGAGAAAATGTATTTATGTGGTGATGTTGAAGCAGGGCTCCTCTAGGGCTGGCCTGGGGCTTCAGCACCAGACAACTGGATGGGCAGTCCCAGGTTGCGTTGCTAGTAGCATATTCTAGTGGATAACATGCCACAGAGGACAGCCACTTACAAATATTGGTGACCTTTTCACTGTGCGTTGTGAGGACAGTTAATTGGCGATTGGTGAGATAATAAGGTCTGAAAATAAAGCCCAAAAAAAAAAACCAGATGAAGGTGCCTATTTTTGATTTTCCAAGTGACTCTTCGGCACACTTTCTTCTCTTATACATCAGTACCTTGTAATTCATCATCATGGAGCTCCAACCATGTTCTCTGGCATAAAAATATGGTTTAAATGTGACCTACAGAATGCTAATTCCAAATATAATATTAAAATTAACATGCAGTGGCTAAAATGAGATTCAGAGTTAATTGAACTCAGCGCATCGCAACACCGTTTCCTTGTTGGTTTGTATGAAAAGAAAATATTGTGGAATATTTCTTAAGACACCTCAAAATATGTCTATCGATTTTGGGTTCTCATTTGCATCTCATATAACAATGCATGTTGTGTTTTCAATATTCCAGGTAGACCATGTGTTTGGATTTCGATATTGGAGAAAGGAAAATATTTTTGTCATTGTTGATTCATCATGAGGTGCATATGTTCATGAACGGAAGGAATTTCATGCAACTGTCCCATGGTGACATAGAATGCTTCATATATGTTCCCTAAAAATGTTTTTCTTCAACACGCCACGAAGACAATAGAACAGCTCTTCAAGCAGGTCAATCCAGTGAGTCATGGCTTTGGAAATAGGGCTTAAAGCAACATATTTTTTTTCTCTTTCACACTGCATTTGTGCATATCTATGCATGGTTGGTCAGCCATATAGATGCTCATCTACGTCTTTCATCAACTTGACAGCTTTTTTTCCCTCCTCCTAAAGATAACATTTATTATAAGTGTAAGCAATACATATTGGCGCTGAGTATGTTTGTGGCACATCCCCGCACCTTGTAATCACAGCTGTCCACAGTTAAGTATCCTCCATGATCTATTGACTCCATTTTTATTCACTCGCTTTCCACCTCGCAAGGCACAAGAAGTCAGTTAAGAGCGGAATGCAGAGCAGGCATAATTCATAAACTACAAAGGAATTAAATGAAATATTTGAAGATCTGCAATGATGGATGATTGGTTCATTTAAAAGGTGTACAGCATGTTAGGTCGCAACATTAGGCACACCTACAGTATCCATTCAGAATGCAAACCAAATATTTATAACACATATTGTAATCATACACTTCAATTCTAAAGGTCAAAGGTTATATTTAAGTTCAAATTATAATGTACACTCATTGTTTATGGCTAAACCATCTCGATCACCAAATTGTTCCTTTGTTTTTTGGGGATATGCAAATGAGTTCATGAAAGAGTTGAAAAACAATGTAGAAACCCCCCACCCCCAAAGAAACTGTATTCATCCAAAAATGAATGTTTTATTAATTATGTTTAAGATAATATATGATAACTGTAATTTTACTTCTTTTCATAAAATAAATACAAGGTAATGACATCTCATGAGAGGAAACGGGCTTTTTAATTGATCATGAAATGAGCTTTTCTACTCTAACTGCTGCTGTACCATGGGATTCGACATTGTGTTGATTTCGCTGCTCATATTGTAATCTCTCTATGGGATAAGGCCTTGTTGCCCCCAGCGTTATGCTAATATTGTGCGTGTTTGTGTGTGTGTGTGTGTGTGTGTGTGTGTGTGTGTGTGTGTGTGTGTGTGTGCGTTTGTATTCATGACATATCAGGACAATTTCTTTGGAAGAGGGTGGTTATTACCTTTGAGTTTAGAGCAAATATGCTGAGGGTCAAATGAGAGTCACAGATGTGCTCACGTTTCCTAT
>NW_017805583.1:455125-472065 GCF_001891065.2 Hippocampus comes
ACCCAAAAAATAAATTTTAAAAAATTACATTCCATTCTTTCATTTACAGCCCAAAAAGTTTGTCAAAGCAAGCTCAATGATGACGTTTTTTTTACAGAGACTTTCAGAATTTTTTGTTAACTTTATTTGACGCAGGTTTGGTCACAACTGTGTGAGTTGGGCATGTAACTGTGTGTAAGCATCTCTTTGCGGTTGAAGGATGACTTGCCAAGATCATGCAGTGCGCGTGATAAATAGACAGAGACGGTCATGGTGTTTTGTGGGATGTCCAGCTGTGACCCTGCAGCTCCCTCTTGGCATGACAGCACTTGCTCTTTGTCCTAATAAACAATGCACAATGCGGCGAAAACCTTTGCAATAATGCACTTGGAAGTATCAACGGGAAATATTTAAACATCAAACGTAGAGGTCAGATATTATATCATGCTCTTAATTAATTGGTAACAAGTGGTTGATTGTGACTGATAAGTGTTAAGAAACAGTACTTATAAGTTAACAATCACTATCTTTGAGTGTTCTCCTGAGCGAACTTCCTAAATCACCCACAGGAGATTTTAAGCAGATAAAGTACTGGAGGGTGATATAAGTGAACGTAATTATAAATTTCAATCGTACCCCTTCTTTATTTCACCCCACTCTCTAGTCTCACCATTTTTTTCTCATGTAGAGCCTTTAAATGACTTCATCGAGAGTGAAGTTAATTACGCTTGTACCTACACGGCTGCACTTCCTGCATGCTTGCCTCCTTCCCTGTTTCCACCCTCTGATTTAAACGTAGAGGGCGGGCGGAAGCCTAAAAGAAAACGGATCAAGATTAAGAAGTAGATACCAGTAATAAATAAGACACACACCGGAGCACGCTATGAGTAAATTAAGGTAAACCGCAGAGAATAAGAAGCAGTGACACAGCGAGAGACAGAGATGAGGAAGGGGACAGGGGGTAGGCTTTTCTATCAGGAGTGTCGCCCCTGTTGGCGTAGGACTGTAATTAGATCTGGCAGCCACCCCATAATGATAAATGCTGGGATGATGAATGGAAATGCAAATGTGTGTGAAGTAGCTCCAGCCATCAAAGGGGGAATATCATTAACACTTTCCTCTTGTCAAATCCATCATAGTCAAGTGTGACTTGCTGCATTCTTTGCATCCTGCTCAGCTCCACACGGACACTTTAGGAGTTAAAGAGGAGTCACTAGCGAAGGACTTCAAACTGTATGCAATTGAAACTAGGTGACATTTTCAAAGCTGTTTCATTACAAATCCATTTACAGAGTACAGTGAAATTGGAAACGGTCTGGTTAAATGTGAAAATAATGCTGGGCTGCCCTGGAAGTGACATCATTTAAAAAGTGTTTGAAAAAAGGAAACGCTTTACGGCAAAACTGTACTTCTTTTTCAAAAGCTCTACAAAGAAACCTGATGTGGAGAAAGACACCTACTGCATACTACAAATACCCCAAAACATGATGTCAAACAGTTGGCATATCAACGCAACAATTCAGGGAAACTATACTGTCGTAAGGAATTGACAATCTTTGCACATTCATACAATTATTTTCTTTCCAGTACTCATACAAATTACATTTATGGTCTAAAATTATCATCTAATACAGTCTCCAGGTCTGATTTTGCCACCTATCCAAGTTAAAGTGTTTTTGCTTTTTTTTTTTTTACTGACAAGAAGAAACAAATCCAAGTTTTTGAAACAAGCTTCCATATTTCTCATATGCCACGATTTAAACACCTGCCATCATGCTAAACTTTGTTTATCCAAATGTTTGGTGTATATAGCAAAGTATTATGTTTTATTTGATTTTGTATGATTTCTACTTTTTATGTTTCCTCACACAGGAAATAGTGTGCGTGTGTATTTTACATTTCAAATTTAATGCATCCATCTAATATCTAATCCTGTTATCCTTACAGGGGCGCGGGACGTGCTGGAGCCGACCCCAGCTGTCTTCGGGCAACAGGCGGGGTACGCACATACTGATAAACTCACGACACAAACATTTAGTTGCCACAAGGAGGTGCTGGGGGATGTAAAAGTGAAGTAAGCAGTGTGTTTTTTTTCTGTTCTTTTTTTTTAACAGGGGTTGAATGAGCCAAGGCAGCTTTGTCTGACACCTTCATGTAAATTATTGAGTAGGCAAGGGGTGCTGACAAGACGATGGCATGACATTAGTGCTTGCTGTTGTGGCTCCTGACCACTGTAGCTTAACGTTGTCCTGGAATGGCAGGTGTCAGTTAATGTACATGCCAAAAAAGGTATGTTAAACTTGATCCTCATTCAAATATATTTGATATAAGAATGACAAAGATATCGACGGAATTGTTAAATGTCAAATCTTCCCTAAAGGTACAAATTTTTTCGGGCTCATTATGGGACGCCAAGTTAAAAGGTACGTGCCATTTTTACAGGGCCATATTCTCCATTTACACTTCAGCCATTTATTTTTTACGCATCTGGAAGTTGTACTAATTGTGTTCTTGCATTTTCCATTCAATAAACGCAATAGAGTCATTGAACCAGAATACTGAACTTATGACTGAACGCATGTTTGAAGCCAGGCCATCATTAAAAAGCGAGTAAGCCAGCCGTTCAAGCGTTGCCCTCCAACCGCATGCTTGTGTGTCGCGCCACACGCCGGGTTATCACTTCACCAAATATGATGAGCTGCATTGGTCAAATAAAATCGAATTATTCCAAATCCAACCCACTCTCGTGACCATTGCAATAACTGTGGTTACTGTGAGTGGCCCTTTCAGACACATCCATAAGTATGGAAGCAGTTCACTGAGTCAAAATGCGCAACATGATGTTTCAGCGCCAAAGAAGCTAGAATTACTGTATACAGCTTCGGGAGTGTGAGAGAGAAAAGATGCTTAAGTTTTTGGGAGAATGCGTGCTCTGCCAGATTTCACAGGGAATTCCCTCATTTTAGGGTCCTTCTACCCTTATTCCACGAAGGTGCTTAAGTGCTGAAAGTCGATGGGAGGATCTGCGCAGCCAAAAACGTGCAGCTGCGTGTCTTTTCTGATTCCAGCACACAAGAAAATATGCTCCTTCAGCCGGTACCTGACTGAGCTGCAAAGGTTTGCAAGTGTGTATACATGAAGCTAATGTTGTTGTTGTTTTTTTTGTTTTATTTCCAAGGTTCATTCAATGTTGCAAACATTTGCAAATACGTTTACCGGACATTCTCAAACAGTTTTAATGGTTGCAAACAGTTTTTTTTCGTCTCCATCACATTCTAAACATGTTTTTTGCGACAACAAAAACTGTTTGAGACCATTACAATTGTTGGCCAACATTCTTTGCAACCGTTTGCGACCTTGAATGAACCTTGATGGAAAAAAAAAACAACACTTGTTCGTGCTCACACACTTGCAAACTTTCGCTCCTCAGTATGGTACGGCCTTTCGTGTGTGTGTGTGTGTGTGTGTGTGTGTGTGTGTGTGTGCGCGCGTGTGTGTGTAGACCCTCCTTAATAAAATCTGTTGCTGAAATGTAACATATTGGGCGGGTCATACAATATTATGGGTAGTATCTGTTCTCAGCAAAGCAAGTTATCGAATTCATTTCAAGAAATGTGTGAACTACGCATGTTGTTAGTTCGAGAACGTGGCATGACTGACGGCTCACCTCCTCCTTTTCTTGACCCAGACACTGATCCCATATGCACTGGTATAGTGGGGACAGTCTGTTGTTCCTAATCAAATCCCTCATTAACAATTTAGTAGATCAAAGGTTCAGCAGACCGTTGTTGCTGTGCAAAGAATCTAGAAAGCAATCAATTGAACCATACAATACATATACAAAAGTGACACCAATCGGAGGAGGTCGCTCTGGTACTGAAGCCGTGAGTGTGAGTTGGTACTCCTTGACAAAGATGGCAATACAATAACTTTGTTGAAGCCTAATTAGAGTCCAGTGGTGGGGGTGGTTGTCTATTGGCCTGCATATAAATAATTTGGTGGGCGACTCTTCTTACCATCGACTGTTGGTGACTAAGAGGTCATCTGTGCAACAAGCAGGAAAGTGGATCAGCGTTACCTGTATCACATTAGGAACAGGGAACTAAACACATACTGGATATTGAATAATGTACATTATTACCAAAAAAACCCAAACTACATAACTGTAACAGAGGGACATTGAGAGGCCAGGAGTAAGGACAGGAGTAACCTAAAAAAAGTATTGAGAGAAAATTGGATTTTTTTTTTACACTTCAGTTAATCTAATAATTTATCATTTTAATAACGTATACATTTGAACGAAATGAAGTGAGAATACACATTGTGTTGCTAACATGTTCAAGAATGTATTTTGAAGTATTTCTTATGACACAAATTGGAGACAGATTTGCTTTTTTTACATCCCTCCGCTTTTAGTTGCTTTTCTAATTTCCATTCCATACACGTTTCATTACACCCGACCAACAGAGAGAAACTGTTTACCAGAGGAGAAATTCTTCTATTAGCTGTCAAGGATGGCACCTGTCAACGTGCTAGCAGAGGCTAGCAGGAGACATATGAAGCCATTCCCCATGTGCTGCCTCTGTTAGAGGCGAAGGGCTTGTCTTTTGACACAGCTCTGCTTGTGTCTCTCTGTCAGGTATAATATGAACAGAACTGACAGGGTCTACAGCGGAGCCTTTTCGTTTAGCTGTCCGGGTTTCACATGCGTACTGTACTGTACGTATGTGGAGTGTTCATGTGGCGTGTGTATGTGTGTGATCTTGGCGGAAGGTGAAATATTTTTGACACAGCAGATAGTAAAGAGGTTGCACTCACTCCCAATCACCCTTGTCATGTTCGTGCTCCACAACAGAATATCTTGAAAAGAGTTTCTGATGGGTTTGCACTTACATCTTTGATGGAGCGATGCCCAATGAGGTTTGAGGCACTGTGTCCTAAGGACATAGCCTGAAGCTAAACACCCTCTTTCTGTAGTTGGTCACGACTGTGTTACAATGTTTTTTTGTTGTTTGTCTGACGTGTTTGGCCCCAGAAGAATGCTCTGTAATGGAATGAGCTCAGACCGCAAAGGCCCAAGAGTCAATGTGAACAAAGAGGAGGAGAAGTTAAAGCGACGTGAAAGATCATTTGTCAATTTCAATCTCAGTGCATGTAACTATTATTATGACCAGTGTTCTGTGTTTGTTGCGTATGACTTATTTAGATATGTTGCAACATCCAAATGTTAACTGGGCTCAGTACACTTCTAGAACACACAAGACACTGCACAAATAAACAAATAATGTGTCATTATTTCCAGACAGGGCGGCCCAGTACCAAGTGGTTAGCACGTCAACCCCACAGTGCAGAGGTCATGGGTTCGATGCTGGCTCCGACCTCCCTGTGTGGAGTTTGCATGTTCCCCCAGGGCTTGCGTGGGTTTTCTCCGGGTACTCTGGTTTCTTCCCACATTCCAAAAACATGCACGGCAGGCTGATTGAACACTCACTAGGTGTGAGTGTGAGCGCGGATGTTTGTTCGTCTCTGTGTGCCCTGCAAATGGCTGGCAACCAGTTCAGGGTTGTTAATGTTCCTCTGAGCTTTTGAAAATCGGTAGCAATGCATAAGACATGTTAAGACATTTATTGTCATTATCTAAGGGTACCGGTACTTGCTTTATTGGGATAATGTTACAGTATTGACAGAGATGATCAACCGGAGGGCTCCCAAAAAATGGCCATGTAATTGTTATTAATGCTCTGTGCTTTGTGCCTTTTGTTTCTGACATTACTTTGGTCCGGATCATTTTCAGTTTCCATTGTTATGATTTACTTTTGGTTTGTTTTTGCGTTTTCCTCAGTCTTCTCGTTGTGTCTTTGTCTCCACCTGTCCTTGCTCCCCTTGTGTATCAGCACTCTCCATACGCTTGTTGTGCCTGCACACCACCTCAACAAAAACAAACCGCCAAACATGACATACTAAACCAAGCATAAAAGGATGCCATGTTGTACTTGCCATCGTCATCAGCCAGTTGACCAAGCCACTCTGAACAGCAGACCTACTTTTGCTCTATGCTCTCTTCCACTAGTGCCCTATGGTAACCCTTGTGTTTCCTTTGATTGTTTTTCTGGTCACTTAACTGAATATTTATTTACTCAAAAGTGGATGCAGACAACTGAGTACTACGTGGACACCTGCAGGTGATTGTTTGCTAAATCAAACAGAATATAAAAACTCAAGAGGTGAGAAACATGTGGTGAGATTTATGTTGATTTCTTTTTTTTTCTTTTAGAAACCGCCTCAACTATAATACCCAGACGAAGCTAATGTACAATGCCACAGCTTATTTAGTGGCAATTTGTTGTAAATCTCAAAGGGAAAAAAATGCTGCATACAGACAATACTGTATTCTATGATTCAAATAGGTAATATTACGGGTGACAAAGGACAACAATTGCACAAATTACACCTTGTTTGCTTAATCTAGGCTCACATCTTTTCATGTTGAGAAATGACCACTTTTAAACAAACTCAAGATGTTTACAAAAAAGCTCTTTTGATATATACTTGGCATCTTTTCCTGACTCTGACACAACTCACTGTTCTGTAGTTGCATATCACTTCTAAGTTTAGTGATAAAAAGCAGAAAAGGAAAACAAAGAGATTTGAGGGGAGTGATTGGCAGCACAGCTACATCAAATGATCAATCACACTGACAAGTTTGAATGGAATGAAGATGAGATGCACTGTTTGAAAAGCCCAAGTGTTCCTCCCCCCGATGTTTATCACTCTTTCCCTGTCATCACTTTGCTTTGTTTCCCAACATTTGCCTTTTCCTCAATCACTGACCTCAGCGTATTCCGAAAGCAAGATGTTTATTTGTGTTGCGTTTACTGATAGAAATAACAAATATAATTGATATATTTAATCGAGTATATCAAATTGAATATATACACATATACTGTATATATATATCATTCCTCCTTCACAAAGTTTGATAGAATTTTCTTACTTTTTGTGTGATCTGAATGAACAACAGACAAATTGTAACTGGTTCTCACACTTTCAACCATTGTATAGCTAAAATGATCTCCTTCTGGATGATCCAAGAAGAAGAGGAGTAAGCCTGTTGGCCATTGTTATTTCGGTCGTATGAAAGTGGATCTCTTAGGGGGAGAAGAAAATGCCTCTGCTTCTGAGTCTAAAAAAGAGAAAGTTTGTCACATAAGATGTGATTGCACAGTACACTGAATTAAATGAGTGAGTTTTTATTTCTGGGCTAGGCTCATGGTTCACTGCTGGGAGTCTCATACAGCTCTCAGTATGATGACCAACTGAGCAGTAAATTAATTAATCATCATTTTATGCCTCATCAAGCGCGCTGCCTGCTCATCTCCATGGGAGCCCGTCCCAATTAGCAAACAGTGGAGATGATTGTTTTAGCTGTGGTGTAAGAGTGAGCAAGATAGAAGAAGATGAACTCAAAGTGGGGGGAAGACACAAAAACAAAGTGTTTAGTTGGCTCAGATTGAAAAGTCATACTATTAAGGTGTGTATGTGTTGTGGTTTCTTGTTGTTTTATGTTGAGAGCGATAGAGACATTATGAGCAAGGGCAGCGTCTGACAAGCTAATAAATATGTCATCTGTCTGTGTCAAAAGACAACGGGACTGCGGACCTGTGAGCAAGTCACTGGCCAAGATGTGTAAAAAAAAGGCAGGGTACAGAAGAGTATGCCTCCCCAGCAACATTGTTTTGACCTCCCACAATCTGAGGGAATTAAGATTTGCAAACTGCATTAAAAACAACAAAAAAAAAAGAAAATGTTTATGTCCTTCTTCGATGAGATACCAACATTATACTTGTCCTCACCATCAAGCTGGGCAACAGGGAGCATAGCCTTACTTTTCTTAGGCTAGAACGATTAGAAGGTGAAACAGAACACAATAAAATGCAGGACCCATCATGGCAACATGTAAAGACTTATTCATGGGGCATACTCCAGGCATGCATGAAAGCTGGTGTTACTGGTCCCAGGCTGATATGAGGGAAGGGTTCATTTAAAAAAAAAAAAAAAAAAAGCCTGATTGTCACTACACATTTTAGTAATGGGTGACAGAAAGGCAGACAGGATGTCATTGTGGCAGTGCAGCCAGGAGGAAGCCAGCAGCCATGCCAGGGGCAGGGACGAAGGGATGGATAAGCAGATGTTGTTCATCACCCAAGGGTGATGGGGGTTGCTTGTGCGGAGGTGGAAAATGATTGTCAATGAGCGAGCCTGCACATGAGTATGCATGTTTGCGTGCATGTGATAATGCACGTGTGGCTCAAGTTCACGCTACCCTGGTTGTGGCAATGAGTATTGCAGCATCCACACCAGGCTTGAAGGGGAAGCTCATGCAAGAGGCACTTGGCAAGGTGGGCCAAAACAACAAAGGTAACCTTGTCCACACAAGTGTGTATAAGCACTGTAGTGGCGGAACACCTCCTGATGGGCTCTGCGAGTTAGTTGTCGTTGGAGTCTAAAACACACGATAATAAGCCATTCAACCAAAATTTCACAGTCCATGTTCTCAATTTATGACTAATGAACCTCAAGTTTCCAGCTCCAAAAATATGTCCCTGTATTTTTGGGGGGGATTTCTCCAAATAAGCAAAATCACAAGGTTGTAGAACAGGGGTGTCCAAACATTGTCCTCAAAGGCCACTGTCCTCCCTGTTTTCCATCTCTTCTTGCTGAAACACATTTGATTCAAAGGATCAGGTTATCAGCAAGCTCTGAAGAAGCAAGATAACAATCGTGATAATTTGAATCAGGTGTGTTGTAGCAAGGAGAGATGGGAAAACGGGCAGGACATCGGCCCTTGAGGACTGAGTTTGGACACCCCTGCTCAAGCATATGTGAAGGTCGCGTACATTCTATACACTACTAAGTAGCCTTTCTACTATGAATCATAGAGAGGTAAACCCATCACTTTTGGTTCATTGATATTGTTTAGGCTTCGGCTTTGGGTAAGATGTTCAATTGATGTGAGCAAATAATCTCTCGCAATGAGTGTATTAAAACAAATTTGTGATCATCTCAAGTGCATCAAATGAAATTTCAAAAATATTTCCCCATTTCATTGCCTGTGTCATTTCTCTGAAGCTTCATAAGTGATTCTTTCAAAGCCCTGAGGTGTAACCTAGCCCTCATCAAAACCGGCACATCAAGAAAGTGTTTCAAACTCATATCCACTGAACGCCACGTGGCATCAAAGAAACGCATGTGTGAAGTACAAAAAAATGGCATCTGACACTTCACTAATTGGCCATTTTTTTTTATTTTAAAGAGCTTCATTTAAGCGTCTCTCACATCTTCCGGCTGACAAATTCTGCATTCGTTGTCATTTTCCCACTCGCAAGGGATGTGTATACCGTGAAGAGGTTAAAAAAAAAAAAATCTATCTTCACCATCTGTACTGATCTTTCGATCAAATATCCTGTGGCAGTGCTTGGCTGTAAAGCGTGTTCAGGTGAAAAGGTTATCAAATTGTGGGCGTAAGGCAATGTGTAAAACAGTCTAAAAAAAAACCTTTAGAAGGATGGCTGGCCGATTTTCTCTCGCTTTAATGAAGTAGTAAACTTGGGCCACATTTCTTTGAGCTGGCTCTTTGGTGTAATCAATAGGAGCCAGTTTGTGATTTGGAACAAAATTTGTTTGGTTTTTTTTTTCTCTTTTTCTCTGTTAAAACCAGAGGTGTGTCTGTCTCTTTGCCCACACTAAGCAGGAGGGGGAAGGTGGAGGTTACATACACAGTAAAGCTAGCATCGCCCCACGTATCTCTCATGTGAACCATCCAAATGTTACCTGGCTTCTTCAGACAGCCTCGTTCTATCATAGCAGCAGACGGAACCTAGCGCTGTCTGTAGGATTAGTGAACTGGAACCTAACTTTAACTTTCTTTAGGCTAGAGACCCTTGACTGGTTGTCAGTCAGTGACACTATACTGTACATTCACCCATTTACACTTACGTTCTCATCTATGGACAGTTCAAAGTCAATGAAACTCAAAAACAGAAGCACAAAGGAACGACTGAATCGGGATTCTAACCAAGGCAGACATTTTTTTTAAATTCGTTTTTGAAACAGATCAGTACATGTCAGCCTATCATCATTATTCGTTATGAAATTTGATCAACATATACTAATGTGTCAAATGTATAGTGGAAAGATTAGTTCATTATGAACTTTGACCTCTTTAACCCAATTAATGTTACTGCGTCATACATATTTAAAGAGAAGAGCACCACACTGTTGGGGGTGGTTGAAGATCAAAGCTGAATGCTGAAGACATACAGGGACATCAATTATATATGATGCAGGCAAACATTATCAAATGAGAGACAGCAATATGTGATGAACTTAAACAAAGGCATTCCTCTGCCCTTCTCTTAATCCGCACTGACGGTTAATGAAGTTTTAATTTACACCTAATCAGATCTTGTAAGGCATGCTCTTTTGCCTCAGACTGTTTGGTGAGACGGGCAAAACGAGCTCCTTTGAGACCTCGCCTGCACTCCCATTCGTGTTCTTACATCTTGGCTTCTTATTGTCATTAAAATGTGTATTTGAAAGAGAGTCCTTACGCATGTTTTTTTTTAATGTTAAATTATCATTCTTACAAGTTAAATTAAGGATATTAACAGGAGAAAATAAATGGTTGTATGGACATATCCATTTACATCAGATAAGCCAAACCATAAGATGCACGGCTGGACAATTATTTGCACCAATAAAGTGAGACAACAATAATGAATTGCAGTGAGAACATTCTACACATGTGTATGGAGGGTTGTTTTGTTAGAGAATGGAATTCCTGCATGTTTGGAATGCATTGTGATTTAGTATATTGTTATGTACAGAGGTGCATATCATTTTGTTCATGGGTTACTCACATGAGTACCAGGAGACTGTGTTTGGTCCTCACTGTGTGGTCTGATGTAGCATCTTCCTCGATCTCCTCCTCTGTCGCCACACTGTCATCTGTTTCAGTGACCAGCACGGTAAATGCTGTAGATACATCTCCTTGTCCCTGCTTGAGCCTCCGATTAGCAGTTTCCATCCACAGGTTAAGAGCTGACTTTGGGCCATATGCCTTTGTTGTCATTTTAGACAGGTGAATGTGCATCAGGGGTGAGAGACGGGCATGTGACAGACGAGATCTGTATGTGGTTTTTGTGATGCTGAGATGTGGGAATGCTAACCAGTCGACCACCGTGCCACCCGTATCTAATTCCAAATTCTTCAAATAACCATTTTTGTAAGTTTGACTTGTCTCTGTCAGCATCAGCATTCGAAACAGCGTGTCCTATGGCAACCACGACGGTCAAGCAGAAGTGTGAACTATCCAATGGCCACCATTAGTTCATCTTGACATTCTCCAATGCTTATGTTTTTCCTTCTGAAACCTCAAGGATGTGGTCTTCAAAATGTTACCAACAGGCATATTGGCCAGAAGACATTGAAAACGCTTTGTGCGGATATGCTGCAATTCGCTTGTATCACTTGAAGCCAGCTTTCATTTGAATGACTGGCAGTGGGTATATTTCGCATTGTTTCATGCCTCAATGCAGACCATCTGACATTGTGAAACGTGCTCAGTTTCACAAAAGTGATCCCATTTTCTTCAAGCAATTTCTTCAGTGTATCTTTTTGCACCACCCTTCTGTAAATACAATTACAGCAGCTTGATCACAGAGCGATGAACTGTATCAGAGTAACGCACACTGTGATCAGTTGACTTTGCGCAGTTCTCCAGTGTGTGCGCAGTACACAAAAAGTCCACTAGGGAGCCTCCAGCTGCAGCGAGTTGCTTACATTGAGGCACAATGCCGTTCGTTGTACACACCAACGTTAACAGAAGCACTGTTTGCGCACACAGCGACCAACTTATCGATCCAGTTGTCCAAATCTGCTTCCTCAAAGTCTCACTATTCCGTCAGGTATGGCATGTGCGGTTCGATCAGCGCCGAGTTCAATTAGTCCAAGAAAGTCCGAAATGAGTTGTCCGTTACTGGTCAGTGGCACGACGTAAGGAAGCAGCTTCCAACGGTTGGCTCATTTGTTTTGCTCCAGCAGATGAAAAAGCGGACGGACGTGTGCAGGTACGTAAAGGCCTGTCTTGACATAAATGACGTTACGCATGAATGATTTGTGTCGCGCATGCGTACCTGTGTGCCAGTTCTGTGCACTCCTGGTTATGTATAAGTAGAACGTTACGTACCAGCAGCAAATTCCTGAATAGTGTTACTTGGCCAAAAATATTTGAGAAAAAAAAACAAAAAACAATGTAACTCCAAGTAACCGAGTTACTCCAATACAGCTATACTTTACATGGGGTTTCCATTATGATTTTTGACAGCTGATCTGCTCTTTTGGTATCTCACTTGATATTGTCATCATCATAAATTTGATGTTGTGGATCATATGAGTTATATCTATGTCAGGGCAAATGCCTTGACTGCATATTTTCTCATAAGAGTCAACTCAGTGTGGGTGGTGTGAAATCTATGACTTGTGAAAGCAGCACCATCAGCTGTGCTCTTCATTCACTTACTGTCTGTAAAATAGTCAAACAGCAGGAAAAGAAAAAGATTGAACATCATCGTGAAGTTGAGTGGCTCAAGGTCAGATACCAGTAGAGATAATGTCACCAGCAAAATGTGTTTAGCAAGAACTCTTTCAGATGTGTGCTGGTGAAGAAGACAACGTGTCAAATGGAATGAAATTCTACTACTTTAGTTGGTGATTTAATAAATGTTTTGGAAAGAAGAAACTTCTCCCAGACTGTATGCTACTAGATAAAAACGAGATTTGAATCAGTTTTACCAATGATATTTATAATAATTTTTCGTAATACAGTATTAAATATTATTTTCAATAATTAACATATTTGTTGGGTGTGGATTGTGATTGCAAGTCCAAATGCATCATACTTGCAAGAACACTTCAAGTAATGCTAGGTCATCTTGCATCATGAATGAAAAAATGTATTCTGAAGAGATAATGACAGCAACAGGCACATCTGGAAAATCTAATGAGGTCTCATGTGAGGGTGCTATCAAAAATCCGGTGTATTTTCAAAGAATAATTAACGACAATGTCTGTTCCATCTGACACTACTTGAAACTGTCTGCGATTGATTGGCGAAGAAACGCTCACTCGCGACCCTAATGAGGACAAATGGAATGAAAACTGGATGAAATGGATGTTCTTGTCACAACGGTGTTAAACATCAAAATGGGTGAACAATGGCATGGACTTTTACTTTTTCTTGTCTGTGTTACTCAGACAAATGTAACAACTGCCTGTGACATATCCTCTCTTGGTGGCAGTATTTCATGACTGACACACACACTTGCCTTTCTAACTGAACATCTGACCTTGACTCAAAACATATCATGATTGTAGTTCCAAAGCAGTTGCACCAGACTGCTATCAAATACTCTTTGTGCTCAAACGACAATACTTGCAGACAAAAAAAAAAAAAAAAAGATTGCCAATATTTTATCGCGGGGTACAGCAAATACAAGCATATGCATTGTTGGTGTGTCTCCCCTCCTTAAATATTGATTCCCGAGCCACAATGGAGCCATCTGGTCTGTGGAGAATGTTCTGGATACAGATTCTTACTTGCAGGTAGATGGTTGGTGCATATTCACATGCAATGTCATATAATTACAATGAAAATGTGGTATGTTGAATTTACAATCTCAATTTCAAAACCCTTGCTGAGCCGTTGTGTCTGCACATGTGTAGTGTGTGCATGCACAGCTGTAAATGTCCATAAATGTGTGTGCTTTTTTTTTTCCTTTCACATCTACTACACATGCACACATAAACCAGTCGCACCATTAAGTGTGGTTCGATCTCGCTGTGGTAGAATAGTGCTGAGCACAGCCCGATCACTGCTGAGGTTTGGGTTACCCTGTCTCCACAAAAAAAATGCGAGGTAACACACAGCCTACCTCCTCCATCAGCCGGCAAAAAAATAAATAAAATGCACACACACACACACACACACACACACACACACACACACACACACACACACACACACACACACACGTCTGCCTGTCTGTCTCCACCTTGTCTTGAGCCAGTCTCCAGGAGGCAGCTGGCCTGAATATCTGAGTGCTTTTAATGAATTGAAACTCTTTTGGGTGCAAGTGTTGGCTGATTAAATGCAAAAAGACTAATATTCCATGGTGGGTTGGGAGTCAAAAGAAAGATTGTCCTCAGAGAGTGAGAGATTGAAGAAGATGTCGAGAGAGGAGAGTGTGGTTGGCTCAAAGTGCAGTCTACCTCTTATCCTCCGCCCTCCTCCCTATACCTCTTGGGGAATAACCCTATTTAGAGCTGGAAGAGTACAGTCAGAGCCTTCGTTGGAGGAACGGAAGGGAGGGAGGAACATTTGCTGGTGGGTGGTGAAAGTGGTGGTTGTGGTGGTGGTGGGTGGGGGGTTAACTGGAAGATACAGTTTCATTTAGTTTGCAATGGAGACACAATAAGGAAGTCAGACCTCCAAGAAACATAATATTGCACGTTTAACAGCCGTTAAATAATCCATTTGTCAGTTTTATTCCCCTGCTGTTCTTTTAGTACCCTGTTGACCTGAGCCCCCTGGCATCTTATCTAAAACCAACAGTCTCGCACTTGGGTTGAAAATTGGGCGGTGATTTTAAATTGGACCGGCAAATCTATGCTGTTGTTCAATTCAGCTTTTTTTGTCCGAGGTATAACAGCACTTAGAAACAGTTATCCATGCCTTTGTTACATATCGGCTGGGTTATTGTAATGCACTTTTTTTGGAGTTAGCCAGGCCTCCCTCAAGCATCTCCAATTCGTCCAACATGCTGCTGATCGCCTCTGAACTGGTGCTCGTACGAGGGCGCACTTAACTCCAATTCTGGCCTCCCGTCACTGGCTCTCTGTACATTTTTGAGTTTCAGGTCTTTCAAAACTACTTTTGTTGTCAAGTTTTGCATCACTTTACCTTACCTAAATTCCCCCACCCCTATGGCCTATGTCTCAGGACCAGACACTACTGCAGGGAACTGAGGACTCTGCAGAGCCTCAGAGGGGATCGAGCCTTTTCTGTTGCCGATCCGTCCCTTTGAAATGAACTTCTGTTAAATATTAGAGCCCCTCTCTGTCCATTTTTAAAACTCGTCTTAAGACACATTTTATTTCTTTGTCTTTAAAACCAACATGGGAATTGACATTGTTCTATTGTTTTCTGGTGACTGCTGTTTTCGTTAGTATTAATTGATTGATTAATTCATTGATTAATTAATGATTAATAATTAATTGATTACTTGATAAATTCATTAATTGGTTAATAATGATTAAATGATCAAAATGTATCTATTAATTTGTGTTATTGTGTAATTTACTGTTTTCACTGCCTTTGTTATGATATACTTGATTTTTATTCCACCTATAGCCCTTTGTATGCAAAACTGGTTGTGTTAAAATGCTATATAAAAGAACTTGAGTTGAATCAGTTTAATTAATCAATCATCTAATGTTGTTGTTTTTTTCCTCAATCATTTGCATTCAATGCTGTTTTGCGAACATCGCTAAGGTTAAAATCTCTTGATTTAAGTGAAGTCATGCCACTAAAGAGTTGGCTCAGAGCTAAGCTTTATTTAATTATACTACCAGATACTATTTAACACTAAGCACCTCCCCATGTGTCTCAGACGTTACATGATGGAGAGGGAGGGCAAAGTCCATGGTGGGGTAGAAGACTGGGGTACACTGGTAATTCTACATAGACATGTTAAGCTCATTTATAAAACACTTGAGATAGATCGGAAGAGAAAATGACATTTCACATGCCTGTAAGAGTTGGTTGTTGGACTCACTAATCGTAAAAGCTGTCGGTTTTTAATCCAGCTCGGAGGGCAAGCTGCATATTAACAGCACTTGTCATAGTGAGCAGAATTAAGGTCCCGTGTGTTTGTGTGGAACACCTGGTATCAGAAGTCATCTGGTATGTTTTCATTTAAAAAAAAAAATAATGATAATAATAATAATCCATTTTTTATAAATTGAGTGATTCTGCATGACACACAAGTTAAATAAAAACACCTGCAGTAGGTTACAGTATACAGTATGGAAAGCTGTTTGGTCATTTATTCCATATCCTTTACATCCATTTTAAGGTCCATGTACGATGTACTCAGTACTCGAACAATTTTGGTATGGAACCACTACTAGTACTAGTCAGGCAGAACTGTGCACTAGGTGACAGCTGCATGTCACTGGTACTACCGGTGGCATACGATTCTACTCATTAACATCTAGTCACTAGATGTGATCCGGCCCGTTGGTCTTTTTAATCCGGCCCGCCGAAGGTTGGTACAGTACACAATTAAGGTTCGATGTAAATTATTGCATTCATTTCATTTGGACTTGTAATACAGACATTTAAACGCCAAGTGGCGCAGTTACTTGAAGTCGCATAGCACAAGGAGGGAGGGGGAGACGATACGGAAGCCCGGAGTAGCACTAACTCAAGTAAGTCGCGCTCGATACGACGAAATAGATGTATCCCCATCGCTATTTTCTGTCATTGGATCCAAAACGGCGACATGCAAGCGACTCTTTGTTGCAGTGAGTTTTACTGGAATTGCGAACATTTTTACATCCTTTATTAGAGCATGGCATCCAAACAAAGAGGAGCGGTAATGGCCGCGGAAGAGAAAATGAAGTGTATCTCTTTAAACGAAGTGAGTTACGAAGTACGAAACATTCAGGAGACGCTTGGAGTCTGGAAGACTCAAATCTACAAGACTTTGTAAAACGAGGAAGCGATTCTTGCTCAGTCCGATTCGGGCTATTTCCATGCTCAGAGTGAATTGCTTGCGGCTCGACGGACAGTCAAGTAAATGAACGTTTCCTGAAATGGCTTGACTGTTATCGTGCTAAAA
>NW_017805583.1:472158-487087 GCF_001891065.2 Hippocampus comes
CAAAAGTTCGAAGCACGACATCAGCTGAGCTGTCTTGTGTGGTGATCGAGGGGAGGTCGAGTTCGAGACAGTGAGTGAGTGGAAAGAAAGCCACCAGGTCTTTTACTCGTCTCATTTTGTCGCAAATAGTCCTACCTTTGTTATATTTTCTCATATCCTGTCCCTGTACTGTATGCCGCAGTTTTTGGACAATATATTGTTGCTTGTGTTGTCACCAATGTATGTTGTTAACATACCGTACTTGGACGTTCATACCGGACATATACCATAGTTATCTCACTGTTCTCATGAAAAAAAGTATGGTAATACTTGAATGCTTTTGTTCTGTTGATGTTTGGTATGGACTGTCAACATATACGTTTTTTTATATGTACCATATCTTGTGCTGACCCGGCCCACCTGTCAAATTTAGAAATCAATATGGCCCCTGAGCTAAAAAGTTTGCCCACCCCTGATAGTGTGTCACGAATTATACTAGTAGTCCGCGGATGCCAACTAATGCACAGTAGCCCTCCACCCATGAGGACAACAATGCTTAGTTTTCATTGACACCATCAATAATAGACTGCATTCATTGAACCATACAGCCATATCCAACTGATCGGTGTTTACAATGTTTTGGTTACTCTATTTAGCATAAGAGGGATGTTGGAACTAATTTGAGTGGGATTCCGCGTAATTCCACACCACTACAAACTATAGGTATAATAGTTAACACAGATAAAGCAACACATTATTGCATGGAGCTGTTGATTCTGGTGTTGTGCAGCAGATGTTATTTTGTTACGTTAGTGTACATAGCTAATGTTTTTTTGTAGATAAATGTATTGGGCTTTTGGAAAAGTGCAACACTAGGTACCTTCTTATATGTGTGTGTGCCTTTTAAACGTATTTGGATAATAACATGCTACTCTGCAAATATTTTGCTACAAACACCTTTATGAAACACAAAGGACAACGAAATAGAAAGACACTTTACAGATGGACAGACGGCGTGCGCTCATCGTCATTAGCTCACGAAGGTAATTTTACATGTTTGCACCACCTCACCGTTTACCACGACCTTTGGGACAGTTTTGCTGTCCATCCTGTTTTCTCTGATTTGATTCTCACAGTTCAATAGCCCTCTCTGGCCTTCCTGTGTGGAGTTTGCGTGTTTGTGCCTGTGATTGTTTGGGTTCTCTCAAAGTACTCTCTTTTCTTTTTACATTCCAAAAACATGCATGTTAGGTTAATTGAAAACTGTTAGGAGGTGAATGCTTCTTTGTCTATATGTGCCCTGTGATTAGCTGGTCTCTAGTCAAGTGTACCTCTTGGCTGAAGTCACCTGCACATCTAATGAGGATAAGTGGGATAGGAAATGGATGGATGGGTGTTTGAGAGGATATACTGGTCAACAAATGTATTTTTTTTACTTTTTTTTTTTTTTTTTTTTTTAATCAGAAATACAAGTAAAGTTTTCTAGGTGATTTGTTGATGTGGATTCAGTATCTGCCCTATTTTTTTTTTCTGGCATCTAAGGTTTGAGTAATAATAATCATCATTATCATCATCTGGAATTTATTCATATATCTCGTAATAATTGTGTAATATTGGTTCAGCAACAGGTAGAATATTTTTCTCAAACGTCAAAGCTATAAATTACAAAGCATGGTAAAATCCATACTACGCAAGGTTTTGCATCAAACTTACCAGCAAAAATAAAAGTCAAAATACTTTTTGACATCAAGATTTTCATCACCAATAAACGGTCCCATAATTCTGTCACCCAATATTCTGACACACAGCAGCAATTTAGCCACACTTTTCATCTTTTTTTCAGACTCATCCAATGTTGATTAACATTATTCCAGAACAGTAATACACGTGTTGCCGATTAACCTGTCCATTTGTGGAGGACACACAATGAAATGTGTTTTCAAAATGTGCCAAAGCATACGGTACTAAGAGTTTGGTAACTGCTTCAAAATAATTTTCCATTTTTTAACCTGTGCTGCTCTGCATCCTGCATGATGAAGCTATATATATGTTTTTTTATGTTGGAACAGTTTTTGGGTGCAACCGGGTAGAATCAACTCCCTCTGTGGTTATTTGTATTGTGGTATTAATTAGGAATGCAGTCAGAGAGAACAAGGTTTGCGTGGGGACAGACAGAGAAAAGAATGCACAAAGCAAAAATGAACAGAAATACAGATAATACATGGATAACACAACATCACCATTCGTTCATTCATCCATTTATATACCGCTCCTCATTAGAGTGTGCTTGGGCCTGCCCTAATCTTCAGTGAACCTAACATGCATGTTTTTGGAAAGTGGAAGGAAACCCAAATACCCAGACAACGCCTTCACAAATACGGTGAGAACATACGAACTGAGAAGCCCAGAGTCCAGATTCAAACCCTCGGTTTTTGAACTGTTTGGCAGATGTGCTAACCATGTGGGCCACCATCTCCTTTTTCAAGTTAGCAAATTACAACATATGTTGTGGATATAGCGACACTCAAAAATGTGTCATAAAATACAAATTTTACAATATCATCACCTACTCCAGAGTTTTCAATTGACCGAAAAGGTCTTGTTTAAAAAAAAAAAAAAAATGTCACAATCCATTGAGGAATGTTTTGTCTGACTGTGAGAGTCACTGCTGTCCGTTAAATGTAATTACCCATGGCTCTAATTCAATGATCCAAAATGAGTCACTGGAAATTGGAATCAAATGTATAAAGTGTAATATCACATTGCTCTAATAATACTTGTCGGCAGATTGGTACACAGGTGAGCGTCAGAGATTAATGTCTTCAGCATTTTAGAGGAGAAAGGGTTGATGGGAGGATAAAAGGATACAAAGAGCTCATAAATTATCAGCATATATGAGCTGCTTATTTGATCAATGATAAGAGAAATGAGTCCACTCGTTCTCCAGTCTACACTCGCATGAAGCCATGAGCACTCCGATAGCATCTATTTAGCTTTCAATGACAACTTGTCCTTAGTATGGATGAACACACTCTCTGTGGTAAGCTATATGAGAGCATTATACCATCTGATTTGCAAGAGTAGGGTTCAAAGAATATTTAGATGAACTCTTCCCTTTCTCTAAAGCAAAGGTGAATCGTTCTCACTTTTTAGAGCCTTGGCAGTTCACTAAATTGTCTCTTTTGCCTTGGCCTTAGAGATCAATGTGGACCACCTCAAGGTCAAGCTGTGCTATTCTGCAAATAGTTTCTTGAAAAGTAAACACAGGAGCCTCTGTGAAATTGTGACTAATCGTGACATAACTTCACAACAGACTTTACAGCGTAAACTCTGCTATGTGCAATGGACGCCTTGCTCACATTTTCACCTGCCACTGCTCCCAACCAAACGGAGAGACAGGGTGGGAGTCTCTTTTCATGTGTTCAAAGGTGACCAACATTTTTTTTCCAGTTACAATAACTATCTTTACTGGGAACAAATGTTGACATTTGGAGGTAGCGGCAGTAGTTTGGAGAGAGAGAAAGGAGCGAGAGAGAGAAAAAGGGAAAGTCCCTCTTTGCTCTATAAGGTGCCTCTGGTGTTATTTGACAACAGTATTGAGTCCCTGATGGAGCCCACCTGACAATAAGGCATGCATTTAAATAAAGCATCAAATAATGCAACCATTTCAGTTGAAGATGAGTCTGGCCACAGGCTTTTAAATCAGTGTTTTTGCCATCAAAGTAGAGTCACCTAAAGGATACAGTCAAAGAACAAAAAACAAAACACAAAAACTCTAAGCGGATTTCCTCTCTTGAAAATAAAATAAAGTGTAATATAAAATAACATTCAGATATTGGCAGTTTTTTTCACCACCAAACCCAAATACTTCTCCAATAAGTGGGATCAGAAAAGATTTGAGTAACACTCAATTCTCAAATTCAAAATGAAGGATTAGGCCTTAGATTGCACCGTGACATACAATTGATCTTGACTATATCACACACCGATAAGAAATAACACTACAAATATATATATATTTTCCCCTTCCTGAAGTGCTTAATTAGCTGTGGCCCAGAGCAGGCCATTTTAAGCGGCCATGATGAGAAGCAGAGGAAAGTCTGTCCTATTAGGACCCATCACACAGCCCATTGGAGCTGGCAGATGCTGAGATAGACTTTTATGGATCGCTCAGTGCCATGTCGCTATAATGAAGCAGGCAGGGCGGATACAACCTCCATGAACCAGTCTAAAAAATCTCCATGGATGAGTCCCACTGGGGGCCCAAAATGCCTGACGTGTCCCACAGTGGCTGTCTTAATCGCACGTTCAAATAAATGTGCACTAGGGCAAAAGGAAAGTGAAATGGGAATACAAATAAAAGAAATTTTGTTTGTGTGGTAATGACATTCCTGACCCAAATTAGTCCTGATAGATAGATAGAAAAAGAAAGAAAGAAAGAGAGAGACAGACAGACAGATAAACGTACTGACTCTAAAAATAAAACTGTTTCAGAGGTTCTGCATTGCACTCTCATATGGTGCCATTGGGGTTCTCCGAGCGTTCATGGTTAGTTTGAAATAGCACCCATTGTTCTGTAAATCATCATGGAATTCTTTATCGGTTCACAGTCCAAAACAAAGGGTCATGTCATTGACACCTCTCATTAAACTACGTATGTGTGTGTTCACCCCTTGATGATTCTGGTTTCACTGATTATGTAAAGATTCAATGTTGCACAAGGTAGAGAAGGTTGATAGATGTAGTGAGGGAAGACATTTAGGTACTTGGAAAAGTATGACGCGTCGTGGCGACCCCTAACGGAATAAGCCAAAAGGAATGGAAGAAGATGTACCATCTAATAAGATCCAAGACATCACTGAAAATAAAAACCGGTACCATAATTGCATCACTTTGATAGAGGTTAATATGATGGTGTTGATAGAAATGAATATCCATAAGCCATTTGGCAACTCTCTTGAACCACTGGACACTGGTTGGTTCAGAACCACGAAGATTGGGTGCTAAATCATGAGCAAAAGTGGTTCCCAAAAGTGCAAGACAAAGAATTGACCTTGGGTGCTATGTAGAACCCATATTGTTTAGAGTAATAGATAGATAAATAAAATGAAAAAAAATGTGCTGCCTTTACTAAATTTTAATTTGTCAAGTGGTGGCACAACATAAAACTATCTGAATCCATTTATATTTTCAAGTAGACAATACAACTAATTTTAAAAACATGATTTTATGTTGTGCCGCCACTTGACAAAATAAAATCGAGTGAATTCAACCACAATTTTTTTTCAGTGTTGACAGACAGACAGACAGACAGACAGACAGATAGATAGATAGATAGATAGATAGATAGATAGATAGAACAAAAGGCTCTTGAAAAGAAAGACTCTTGAAAATATAATAGTTGGGAAAACAGTTTAATATTTTTTTCTTTGAATAGCTGATACCACCAGTACAATATTCCACCAGTGCTCGTTTTTCATTTCTATTTACATTCAAATATATAAATTATCATGAGTAGGCCTAATCCTCAACAAGATTGTGTTGCCCTTCACAAATTCAAATAAAAACTGTTAATATATATATTTACAGAATAAACAGATGTCAGTTGTTGTTCTGTTTTTGTTTTTTTGCAATACAACTTGCATAAATTAAAGGCATAATTCCGCCATCATTTACAAAAATAAATATCAAATGTAGGCTATTCCACTTTGAAGTCCTCACAGGTTTTCTTCTGACTTGTCCTTAAATGCCCCCCACCAAAAAAAAAAAAAAAAAAAGCCAAATTATATTATCACACATAAATACACTATACTGAAATATCAAACCTAGAGGAACCTGAGATATAACGTGATGATCACATGTATTGGGAAAACATAAACTGAGCATAGATCAGGTGATAAGTTATGCACAACATAAAGTGACAAGCAAAGGCAAAATAATGTTTCAGATGTGTGTACTGTCAAGTGGGGCAAAGCAAGCAGCTACAAAAAGTTCGATTTTATGGTGGCACTGAAGATCTTTAGCGGGAGAAAAAATGTCTTTAAAACAATAAGAGGTTGTGTCCACGCTGCCTTTAAACTCAAAGCAATTGTGACACCTACCTGTAGAAGATGGAAATAAAAACGGTCTGCGTGCCAGTCAAAAACTACAGGACACCGTATAGTAAGTCCATAATGCATTTCCAAATCATACCATGTAATTTCATCAGTGCATCCTCACTGATTACGTAGGTGTAGAGTAAATACATTTGCATATCGGCATGTGTTGGCTCACCCGCGATGACAGCAATAAACCGAACTATAGAAATGCACCGTCGTGCATTTCTAACCCAAGTTTGAGCGGACTCACCTGTTGCAAGCGAGCACATTTGGGCGTGGTTCGAATTGTCTTCTTGGTTTGATTCACACTGGCATGTGCACACTGGCACATCTCAACGGGAAGCCTCACCAAACCATCCGCCAAAACAGACACGTTTTTCCTTACAGTCCACTCAAATTTACGGCCGAATCAAATAAGCATAGTTGTTTATATGCCGTGCTATTTAAAAAGAAAATGATAGAGCAAAAAACAAACAAACATTGATTTCATCAATGAAAACATGAGTTCAGAAAAAAAGGTCTTTGTTTAGAAACAAGCGAGCTGTCTTCGACCACTGCGTGTGTGTTGTTGTCGTTTTCTAAATTACATTCTCAAGATGCCTCACATGCGCCCCATCTCAGTTCTACGTGCCCTTCTTTGGCTCCAAATTTGCAGGTCTGTAATGTTTTTGATGTTGCTCACTAACACCAACAGTCTGATTTAAGTTTATTTTAAGCAGCGGGGAATCGGGCCTGAGTTGTTTCAGCTGCGTGACGGCCTCCGGAGCCTGATGCGAGCCGAGACCGTCGTTGGCTGCGGCGGCAGCAGCGGCTGCGGCGGCGGCTGCTGCAGCCAGACTTACCCCGGAGTTGGAGTAGCGCAGGATGCTCTGGCCCTGCAGTGGACTAAAGTTGCCATAGTTTGTGTAATTGCTATAAAAGGGCGACGTGTAATAAATAGGTCTTCCGACGAGGGAGGGGGTCGCGTATAGAGAGGGTGAAGTGGCAGACGGGGAGGTCGTGGAGGGAGTCGGGGGAGTCAGAAGGCCCCCGCTGGTGGATAACGAGGAGGGGCAGTTTGGTTGCCCCAATTGCTCTTTTGCGTCTGAGGTAGCAATCTCCGCCAGTGACCACAATTTTGGTTTGGGGTTCTGAGAAGCCCCAGTGGGCGGTCTGCTTTCAAGGCAGGTCTTATTGGCATTGATGGTGTTGCTCATGCCGAGGCTCCGAGCTAAATCCTCGCGTTGGAGATGTTGGAGGTGATGAAGGTGATGGTGCTGATGGGTGAAAACTGGCGCTTCGACTCCCATCAGAGGCGAGGTTGTGACTGATTTGGGGGAGAGCTGAAAGCGGGAGGCGTGGTTCTGCTCCTCCACGTCATCTTCGCATTTGTCCCGGGCCTGATCAGAACCCAAATCTCCCACCCGACACACCACCTTCTCCACGTCTGACTCGGCAGAACACGAGTGGTCCGTCAGAGTGTCCACGTGCAAACTAATACCTGTGGACAAAATGTTCAGAAATAGGATTTAAAACATGAAGGAACGATTATCGTATATGTAAAATCAGTAAGAGGGATTCCAGCCACTAATGTATTCAATGCAATCAATAAATGTGATGCGAGTATTAAGAGTGAATTTTTATAGTGCTTTTTGAGGGGTTTGGTGTTTTTAAATTTCTTTCATTATTGTCAGAATAGGCTATTTACATGTTTTAACCAATCGTGGTATTCGTTTGTTTTTTTTCACATCTATCGACATCATGCCTTAAATAAGTCGTCAGTTTTACAGTCCATTCACTTTAATCACTGTCAACATGTTAATTTTGCATTAAAATGCCAGCTCGAAATAACAGATTTTTCGAATTAGAATTTATCTTTATCATAATTTAATCACGTGACCTTTTGGATATATCGTTTTTTAAAAATAACAGAAATTCTTAATTTCCCTCGGATTTGTGTTATTCTGAAGATGACGTCTAATTAAATAATAATTGGTCAGTCCGATTTTCGTTATCGAAAATATATTGAGGAATAATTCAGTCATTTTGTTCGTATTTGGAAAAAAACGGCAATGAACAGTGTTTCCCAAATGGTTCAATATTAGATGCACTACTTGTCCAGCGCATGCACCTTCATCCTCGGCCGAAGCTTCGCTGTTTTCCAAGTTCTTTTCGGTTCGCTCCACATCCTTCCTCTCTCCGTCGCCATCATCATCATCCTCGTCCTCGCTCTTATTCCTGGGCGCCCAAGTCATCTTGTTCTCCTTCTTGAGCCTCCTCCTGGCGTTGGCGAACCAAGTGGAGACCTGAGTCAGGGTCATCTTGGTAATGATGGCCAACATGATCTTCTCCCCTTTGGTCGGGTAAGGGTTCTTCCTGTGCTCCTGCAGCCAGGCCTTCAGGGTGGCTGTGGCGTCCCGAGTGGCGTTCTTTCGGTAAGCCGGGTCGTTGAGCTGGTAGGGGTACCCCGGACTCCCGTAGGGGTGATAACTTAACGCCCCGGCCATGCCCGTCGTGTGTGCGTCATACGGAGAGCTCTGGAAGGGAAAACGCTTTAATTACACTCGGAGTGTCATTTTTAGCCTTATTTTTCAACGACACCACCGTGCAATGCCCATTTTCCTATTTGTTGTAACACTGATGTCGAGATGAAAACCGATGACGTTATTCTTTCAGGTCATTATCGGACAAATTATAATATCAATATACTGTGTTAATTAAACTCTGGGTGATTCGCAAAAAAAAAAAAAAAAAAAAACACCCAAATCCCAGAAATAACCAATGACGCTTTTACAAAATACATAAATGAAAAAGGTGGATAATGACATATTGTGTCACATTGAAATGTTATGACATGCTTGATAGTTCTACAAACAGAACAGGAATTGCTGTCAAGTCATTTTATTTATTTTTTGTCAAGTCATTTTATTTATTTTCATCAGCCAATTTAGTCAATTTCCACATTTATTATTATAACTATATATTTGTTTGCTGACACCCCATAAAATACTAACGTATGTCAGAGAGGAAGCAGTAAAACAAAAACCGCTTCTAAAACGCTTCGAGGGGGCTGGCTGCCCTATTAGTTTTTCACTCTCCAGGATAATATATCAACATTTCTCGTCCCAATGTGATTTTAACGACTTTTAATAGCTGCCGAGCAAGAAGGTCCGTTTGCATGCTTTGTATTAATTTCCTCTGACCCATAAAGTCACTGCTGGGAGAGGAAAGCTTAAATGAATACCCTCGCTGGGTATTCAGTTTTACATAATTAGCTGCGCGTTGACTGTTAAGTCATTACAGCTCGCAACCTATGCTTTAAATTCCCATTTAAAATTAAGATGCCATTGATGTGGATCTACGGACACTACCACTAGGCCGACATGGACAACAATCTTGAACAGATAAGTTCCGTCACAATTATAGAATAGAGAATTAGGCAAGACAAAATCAAATAAAAACCTGCGGCAATGCGCACTTTGGGGGCGTCTGCATCCGCGTGCCTCCCTTGGAAATTCCTCTTACAATATCAACATATTTTACCATGTATGATGGGAATCCCGTGGCAGGGTCCGTGGAATATGACAGCGGACTGGAGAAGCCTGAGCTGGCCGAGGCGGAAAAAGCAGCCGATCCGGGGTACGGGCTGAATGCTGATCCGGATGACGACCTCGCCAGATCTTCATTCCGCGGAGCAGCCAGAGCCGAGGCCCCATAAGCCGGACACGAATACAGAGCCAGAGAGCCCGGGGGCTGGTAGAGGTAACCCTGAGGATAGGACATGGGAGCGCGTGGGGGTAGACGGCCGATCCAAACGAGGAAGGAGGGAAAAGGCGCACAAGGGGAAGGGGGGAAATGCGCACAGGGCGAGTAACAGCGGTCAAAACAATCGACTCAATAACCGGCGAGGCAAACAGTCACATCAGACAGTGAAAAAAAAAAAGTCCTCCTTCCAAAGCCCCCTTTGTTGCAGAACACCGTAAGGTTTGTCAACGAGCCCAGTAGTGGCTGGGTGGCGTGCGTCTTGATCCCCTAGCGTCCGGTGTTTTTAGTACGCAGCGCTATGTGAGGAGTTGGAAGGGAAGGAGCCGATGGAGTTGGACACACACACACACACACACACACACACACACACACACACACACACACACACACACACACACACACACGCACACACGCACGCACACACTTGCACACGCACGCACACACATGCGCGCGCCGGCATTGGGGGGAACTGAAGCTGTCACTCCGGCTCATCTGAATATCCATCCCGCCCCTTTTTGCCTCGGAAAGAGTCTCGGAACAAAAAGTGCCCACTGCAAGAGGTAGGCTTGATCCAGCATGTGGTCCCTCCCTTCTCTTCCTCAGAATTAACTTTTTGGTCTTACTTGTTGGATAAAACCCACACATACTGTCACGTTAATTCAAGTCAGGTGATCCACAGCGAGGAAAAGAAACTGGGGCACTCCAAGGCATTTATTATTATTATTATTATGATTATTATGATGATTATTATTTTCTATATTATCACAACCACTGTTTACAATGACATTTTTACGTGGATATCAAGTTGTCACCACCAGGCCTGTACAGATCACGCCTATATTAAAACTAATGTTTACTCAAATTGTCAGGTTCTATTGTTTATTCAGTTCGACTGTCTGCGGGATTCAAACTAATCCACATTCATCTTAATTAACACTGAGGACTACAAGTGAGAGAGAGCTCGAGTGAGTGAGGCGGTGTTAGGGAGGCGAAGCTTTAAAATGAAAACTTGCAGCTGGTCCAAGGTAGACACGTCCGGTGCGTGCGCCTCTTTGGAGTAGTGTGCAATGCGGCCTGTGGGAGGCGTCTCTGCGTGACTCCTCGATTTGTTCCATAGTTTCAGTTTCATGTCCTTCCAGTGTTTTATTATATTAGCAATGATGCATCATTAGTAGAGACGTATTTAAGTTGTTTTATAAGTTGCTTTTATCTTCCAAACACATGTACAAAAAGTCGCAATGAAAAGTTTTTGTGCACTCTGCTGTTGAGTGCGCGTTTGTGCGCGCGCGTGTACACGAGTGTGTTCCTGCCTGCCTGCCTTTTTTGTACGTGTGCTCTGAACCTGTCTACACGCAAAACAGACATTTGCTCGTCCTTTATTATTGTGATTAAAGGCATTATGACCTCTGTGGGAGACAATGGCATTCCTTGAAACCCGAGCCTCTGACAGCAGTCAAGGTGGCAACAAACTAATGAAGAGAGTGGCCAAGCAGTCTTCCTCATCAGTATTCATCTATCAGGTGCTTGTTCCCCGAGTGCATTGTGGTCCAGCAGACGTGTAAACAGCAAACAGCCGCTATTTAAATATATGCAGTACAATTTGCCTGCTGGCAACAATGACAAGAAACTCTTGAACACAAGCGTCTTCTACACTGAACAAAAAAATACACTATATTACTAGCTGGAGAAATCATTAAATAGCCACTATTCACATGAAAACATTTTTGTTTAATCATATTTTGCAAAAAGAACAAACATAAGGGTACAGTATAATTAAGAGCAATTTCTGTCTTTATCAATGCACTACTGACTATAGTCGGTAGTGCTCACACTCAAATGAAAATTTTTATCGGGCCAAAATGCACATTTTGGGCGACCAGACCACTAACAAGCCATTCTACCCTGAAGTTGACACCCACGACGATGATGATGATGATTTTTGCAAGAACATGTTTCAGAGAAAAACAAAAATGAGAACGACATTGACTTCGTATTGTGTGTAGTCCTATCATAAAAGTTTTGGATTGATAATATTTTGAATACACGGCCCAACACATTTATTTTACACGAGGAAACCATTTTAAAAAACATCTTGTGAAAGAGCATCTTGTAAAATGCCAAACATATAGTCATGTTTGAAGAACAATAGCATGCAGATCATATAATAAAATGACATTTGTTTGAAGATCAGGTTTTTATGGTTTCTCTATTTCTTGTAGGCTATATCTACAAGAGAATAATAAAGTGCGCCTTAATATAGGCCTACTCAAATGTGCCACAATGGGGACATTTGAGAATTAAGGTACCGTGATACATTAGGATAGAAAAAAACAAAAACAAAGAAACATTATGTTTTTGAATGTCACTGATAATGAGGTTTCAGATTGAATTGATTGAATTCCAAATGAGTAGCCAACTGTAATCGGGATAAAATATGGAGGTCAAGGAGTACTGTTCTGTCCGCACCAGGGGGCACTGTCTCCTCTATTCAAAGACCACAAGCCAATCATCAGCTTGTCGTGGACAAGAGTATGCACGTGAGTTCATGGAGATGAGTGTATCCGTGTGTGTGTGTGTGTGTGTGTGTGTGTGTGTGTGTGTGTGTGTGTGTGTGTGCGCGCGCGCGCGTGCGCGTGTTGTGTACTCGTGTTAGTGTGTCCTGTCCATAAGTGTATTGTCAGTTTGGAAGTCCACCTGTCGGCCTGATGTGTAGCATGCGCGCACGTGTGTGTGTGTGTGTGTGTGTGTGTGTGAGAGAGAGAGAGACAGTGTAGGAGTACATTCCAGGTCTCAGTTTCAGTCAGACTGCAGCTCTTAAGATATTTTCGTCCCGGCCTGATGGAGATATATGAGATGGGAGAGGAGAGATGGACAGATAGACAGACAGACAGGGAGACAGACAGATCAACAAAGACATTGAAGAATTTTGAAACAGTTAACGCAGGGAGGAAGGAAGGCACAAGAAAATCACCTAGACAATGAGACGGAAGCATGAGGATGCAAAATAAAGTAGTACATGTGTGACCTTGTAGTTTATAGCGACTTGCAAAACTATATTTACTCTGCTGGATTATTTGCGCAAGTAAAACAATAATGAACATCTTATATTTGAACTGTAGTCAATTAATTGCCACTGACATGATTCTGAAATTAAGATGTTTGTAGAATTTCAAGGCCCATCACCCACCCTCATTGGAATACAAATAGGTAACAAAATGACAATGGCTTATGAAAATTAAAGTCAAGTTTCATGATTAAAGCTCACGATTTCAAAATGTTATAGGCCTTTGCCTTTGCTCAGCTCTGACTATGTCACCCAGAAAAAAATGATACCTCATAAATAAGAAGTCCATATTGATTTTTTTAGCCCCGAGCAGAATAATATTAATAATTATTGAATGACTGATCAACTCCATGAAAGCCAAATTCCCCATAGTTGATTATGAACAATCTGTTTTTGATTTGTATCCTAACCTTGCATTGTTTGATACTTATTTGACTTTTTCCATTCTATAAAGATCAGATTAATTAGATAACCTTAGATTAATTAGATAATTACATGGATAATAATAAAGATGTGTGTAATATATTTATTCACAACATGGGATGAAGTGAGGATACAATTTGAAAATGTAGTGCAGTTGGGTAGCCGTGTAGTTTTATTGAGCTGCTTTCAAATCAATACCAGAATATGGCAACATGATTAAGGCCCGAGCTTGTCATTTTGCTTACATTAATGATTCCCAGCATGCCATTGACACTCTTTGAAAAAGTACAGTCCATCCAGTTTGTCTGTCCTATGCTTTTTGTCATCCCAATTGCAACAAAATGTCAGGATGATTTTTGTTTTAGTCACATGAAATTTACTCTGCTGAATTTTCAGAAACTCCGAAAGCTAAAACATAAATGGGCCTTGTGTCACTTCATGAGTGTTCAGTACACTAAATGTGGGCACAATACACTGCATGTAGGTTTTGTGCTGAAGTGAATGCGTGGGTATGCCGATGAAAGGAGCAAAACTCCATTGTGATCCCAACATTGTGGAACCTTTTCCGTGTGATCAAAACACCTCAGAAAATGGTTGGGATCCATAGAAAAGAAATTCTAAAACCTTGCAATAGATACCTATCCTTACATAAAAGTCCCATCTGATGCATTGTGATACTTCTTGCAATTGATCCCTCCCCCATTTGGGTTTTGTGGGGGATGGGTCAATAAGGGAGGGAGACTGAGGACAGACCGTTATTTCTCTTCCCGCCTGGCATCTGCCCACTGCTGCCAACCCTCTTTCTAATCAGCAGCCGTCCATGCGCTTGGCAGCAGAAGGGGTTTCAAATCAGCCCCTCGCCCCGAGTTAAAAAACCCTAAGCTGTATCACTTTGTAAACGGGTACCTTTAGGGCGATTGAAACATGGGGTGCCTCTGATGTACTGAAGTGCAGAACATTGGTTGCCACGTTACCTCCAAGATGTTATGCTGCTTGCTCTGTTGTTGCTCTTGTTCTTGTTTATTCTAGCTATGAAAACAAAATCAAAAAGGCAGTTTGATTTGTTTGACATGCTCCTCACTCACATGGATGTTGAGGAAACACTTCTGAGTGAACAAAGTGCCACTGGAAACCAATGTGCTTGAAGTGTAATCCAAAAACAACCGTCAAACGGCAACTCCACTTGTAGCTAAAGCACAAGTTGTTTTTACAATAGCCACTGTCTCATTTGCTTTGGAAAGTATAAAGATATCAGCGCCAGGAGCCGTCTTCATGTGAAATATATTTGTGTGCACTGACCACAAAGTGGCAGCATGGTGCATTTCTGGTGAGCACACTGGAGCCATGGTCAGGAGATTCATGTTCAAATCTCTGTTGAAGGATGCATTCTCCCTTTGCTTACATAGCCCCACCCAACAGCCCCCTTCCTCCCATCCTCCACCTTCCAGCCAAAATACCTGCATGGCAGATTAATTGAAAACTCAAAATGGTCCGTAGGTGTGATTGTGAGTGTGAAGGATTGTTGGGCTCTGTAATTGACTGGCAACCAAGTACAGAAAATGGATGGATGAAAACAAAGTGTATGTGTTTGTGTGTGTATATATATATATATATATATATA
>NW_017805583.1:487103-502892 GCF_001891065.2 Hippocampus comes
ATATATATATATATATATAGCACACCTTTCCTTTACTGTCCAAAGTGCTTAAAAATGCAATATAGGCCTACTAGCCTGCTAATAAACATAAGTGCATTATTGGAGCTTCGTCTACATGCATGGCCCTCCACTTGAGTTACGGTTATCGATTTTTGGTTGCAAATGATTAAAATGTGTTGAAGTAATAGGTATCGTTCGTTTATTTTTGAGGTACACACAGGAAAATTACATTGGTTTAGCACATTTTAGTAATGCAATTTTTGTGTTCATAAATACCAGCGTTAAGCTCCTCATCAAGAAGACATTCAAGCTATAGAAAAACACCTTGTGTGATTTTACTTGTGCTAATCTGCAACAGCCAATCACAGCTTTAGTGAAAATAATGTTAGGCGTGCAGGCCTATGTGACGAATACTTGAATTTGAAGTTGACGAACCCTCTCCGTTGGCTTCTCAGCCAAGGGTCGGTCTTCTAGGGTTGCCTAGAAAGAGTCTGCTGACAGCCAGTGTCACTGGGCTTTGTAATCATTGTGCTGGACCTGATAGGGTTACTAGCGGCTAATCCAGGCTGACCTTGGTTAGGTGCCCTGAATGAGGATGGCTTTGTACAGTGGGGACAAGCTCGCGTCATGCTGACATATAATGTCTGCGTGGGGACTTGCCACCACAGCTCTTTTGTTGTGCTATCCAGTTGCAAGTCTCAGCCCCCAAAACGCACGCACACACACACACACACACACACGTTTTTTTTTCTCTCAAGTGTTGAATAGAAGAAAGGTGTCTCTTAAATTGTTATTCGCAGGAGATAGGATGCATCTCAAAGTTCAAGAGGTCAGCTCTTTCTGTTGGTTTTCCAATGACTTCAAAACAAATCCTATCATGATGAAATTTCATGTTGTTGCCAGGTAATGGTCAGGGATGAGAATGTATGTTTATGTGTGTATGTGTGTGCAGTTGATTTAATAGTAACACAATGGCACAATAACAGCATGCCTTGACGAAAGGATCTTGGAGGACATTTGATTTTTCACCACAACGGTAACCGTGGCTCTCTTGAAGAACCGCTCTTCAAGATGAGATAAACAATAGCTAATATAGCTGTATACCGTGAATGAGCAGAACCGAATATATCCAGAGAAATGCATCTGTTAAAGATGCAGAAAGAACTTTAAAAACACACCTTTGCTATTCATCACACTACCCATCTGACATCCAAAAATACACACACGCAGACACACTCACGCATGCACGCACACATTCACACATGCATGCACACACACACACACACCTTCAGGCAACAGCCAGTGTGAAGGTAGCATAGAGACGGCGGCATCCTTCCCTTTCTTCTTGCCAGGGACGGCTGTAAACGGGAATGGGATTCCCATCCCCTCGAGCCTGTTACTAATCCACAACAGGCCCACTGCTGGATTACCTGGGACATCAGCTGACATGCCAGCTAGTGCACACACAAGCACATGGACACGTGCGGAACCACATTTGCCCACACCCACAAGCCTGCAGTATATGCACACACTAGTGGGATGCACATGGGTGCCAATCGTAAGCACGTACATCAACGGCCATGCATAGAGGCACAAAGGCACACACACAAAATGTTTGTTGACAAACACAAAAATAAGATAACATAATTATGGCTCCCGTACTGTTTTATGGCTTCAATACCTTGGCCATCGAATTTACAGATTCAACAAAATTCTAAAGGTAAGAATTGGCAGTGATGGCTAAAGCAGTCCCCTATTTTCTCTGCTGGTCTGGATTCTAGTTGTTGATGTATACAAGCCTATCTTATCCTCGGACTAACAAATACAGATCACGTGATCAAAAACTCTCTCTGATTTAAAAAAAAAAATACTATTGGTTAGCACATCCATCTCACAATGTAGAGCTCATAGATTCAATTTCCGGATTCCGGCCTTCCTGTATGAAGTTTGCATGCATAGGATTTCTCCAGGAACTTCCGTTTCTTCCCACATTCAAAAAACGAACACGCTAGGTTAACAGAATGCTCTAAATTGTCCCTAGGTATGATTGGGAGTGTGCATGGTAGTTCGTCTATGTGTGCCCTGAGATTGGCTGCCAACAGTTCAGGGTGTATCCCGTCTACTGTCTGAAGACAGCTGCGACCGGCTCCAGCATGCCTGCGACCGGATTGAGAAGAAGCGGATTGAAAAATGGATGGATGAATATTCGTATTTTTTATTGTTTTATTTATTTATGTACCTTTTTATTTTTTGGGGGTGAAAACAATATGAAACTAAAATGTTGATGAATGGATTTGATATTATTTGTGGCTTCTTTTTTTTGTTATTTTTTTATTTCTTATGCCACTTTTTTTGATGCATGTATAATATATGCGTATTGTTGATGCACCAAATAAATAACTGCAGTTTAACCTAAAGATGATGGCAAGTATACACAAATGGATATTGCCTTCACTTATTATCGATTCCTCAACCAGATGTGACTTCACATACAGTATATTAAGTCATGAGTGTAGTTGTTGTATAGTTGTTTTTTTTAAAAATATTTCTCTTCTTTACACATATTTTCTGCATTTTATACATATAGCCCGATTATTTGTCCTACTTTTGTGTTAATGGCCACATCTCCATATATGTGATGACATTTTTAGAGGTTAATGTGTTTTTTAACTTGTTTTAATCATGCAGTATGCTGTGAAACAGGGTAATTTTTTTGGTTGAATTTTACAAACAGTTCTAAACATTTCAAAAGCAAATCATATTTTAAGAATTTTTAATGATAGCCTTGGCAATCAAATCAGGTGAGGAACTCAATTGACACCACAGTCTTGACGGAGTCTTTCTGATGTGCGTCAGTAAGACACCGGACGATACCTTGCCTTGGCGCAATTGCTCCCATCCGTCGCTGGCCTGTACTCACACCATTCTGCAGTGGTTCTTGCCATAGCATATTTGTGTGTGCCATCGCTTCATATTACAAATTTGTATTTGTATTGTATTTTTATTTATTCGTACATCTTTTGTAAATAGCGACTCATATTAACTAACCTGTTGAATTTTTCGTACCAGAGTGGGTGGTAGAGATTGTGTGCGTTTTTTTTTTTATTTTAATTTAACAGAATGATACATCCAATTTGCAAGCTAAAAGAGGCTGTATTTGTAGTAAACACTGTTTCACTCTGGAGGCTAAACGTTAGTGTCAGCAAAGAATAATTACACCTTTCAATGCTATATCTAGCATGTTAATCTTGATCCACAAACCACCACTTTATTCTCTTGTTTGTTTAATAGCTCACTGGCAGTTTTATTGTTTGAAAGGGCTCGATAGCAAACCTGTAAATTCCCTGTTCAACATTTGCCCTTGTGGCGTTGCGGTTCACTGATGCTGAATGTTGAAAGCAAGCAAACAGCCATTGATCTGCAATCAAAGATCTGGGACAGGAGGTGATATACATGTAGAGAATGGCACGATTGAAAACCAGACTAAGAGGCATATGTGGTGTTGTATTTATTTAACACTGGTTTGCCAATCCAAGTGACCCAGCGAGAGATATCGGTCTCAAAAAGTGAATAATATAATATATGTTGCAGTAATACAAGACAGTGGTAATTGGAAATGGATAAGCATGTGTTCTGGGCCCAACAAAGCCAGATGAGACCAGAGGAGGAGGCAGTCTGGATACACTGTGCCTTAATATGAGGAATCAGATGTGAGACAAGAATGAAAATCAGGCACAGCTACTTATTGGCAGTTGATCAAGTTTGCAACTGTCCCAGGAGCCCTGAGCGCTTAGGAAATGTGTTGCGGCTTCTGTTAAAATTTGATGATTAAATGGGCAAATACTTCCAAGATTTGTTGACTTAGAGTGGGGTCTGTTTACTTTACTTATTCATAGCGTGCATATGAATAATTCACCGGTCAGCAGTTTTTGTCGGAGAAAATCATTGTTGTGTGTGGCAGGGTAAAGGGTTGTGATTTTTTTAACATTTGGCACTGTCCAATTGTATTGACAGCAGCCGCACTCTCCCCATCTGCTTAAAAATCCATCAGCCTCTTTGGATGCTGATGTACAAAGGGTCGTAGTTGGAAAGGTTTTGTTCACTCATTTTGTGATGTCAAATTATATTTTAGTAACACAGTTGTTTGGGTTAAATTGGATTGCTAACGGGTCGCAACAACATTGGCTGTGTTCTAACGGTCATTTTAATTTTTTATTGTTTTTCTTGGTATTGTCATGGAAAAGAACATATGTATAAGTATATATGTAAAAGTACAAGTACATGTGTGTGAGGTAGCGTGTTTATTATGAACAGTATGTTAAACTTTATTATTTAAAATTAATTACAACATCATTTGCAAGAGGAGATTTTGCAGTTTACATAGACTCCAGCAAGTCTATTTCTTTTCAATCCGGCATACGCTGCCCTGACCGTCCTGATTTTAATGAAAATGAGGGGTGCCGCCATGTTTGGCCACACAACAGCACAGACATCCCATTACGCCCTGGTCTACCCAGGCGAAGTCGAGCAAATACCGAAAGAAAGAAAGCTCCACTCATGTGCACAGTTGGACTGCGCTTCCACCTGCCATGAAAGTAGGGCCCATACAACAATATCATAATGTTAGATAATTATCGTATCTTGCACATAAACAAAATTGGGGTAAAATTGACCATATAACTCAACTGCTGAAACATAAACCACCCAGCATGTTATCACCTCTCTCCTCTAGTGGATGTGATCATCAGTAAACTACCAAACAACACTTTGACGGAGCTCAATCTAACCAGACCTTTTCCCATCAAGGCCCGATTACGTGACTTGCCCCAAGTTACAAGCAATGAAAGAAATGTCTTTTTTTATTACAGCTCCCAGACGAGAACAATGAAACGTTTGCCTCTGAGCCATTTATTCAGCTCTGATGTACGATTAGCACAGGGCGAATCAATACCATGTTAGATGATCTTAACAGAAAGGTATCTGGACTTCCCCTCCGTTCCGCAGCAGAGCACTGATATTTGTCTGTCAGCGCTGACATGCTATCTCTGGCAGGGAGACTGGGACCAAAACACAGGTATTGATCCTGTCAACAATAATGGCCCTAATGGTATGGAGGATGAAGCAAACTGCCTGCTACTGGAAATGTAATGCAGTGGATGGAATAGCCTCCTGCACCAGTGGACGGGACATGATGTTTATCTGGTTTTATTGTGAGTGAACATTGCACAAAGTGAATACGCTAACAAGGATAAACGTAAATGGTTGGGACTTGTGCAGAACCTTTTATCTGCATTGGCAAACACATAAAATTGGAGTGTTTGGTGCTGCTCCAAGCATGTAAGACCATCAACAGTTGTAATTAATGATTTCTCATTTTTCCCCTCTTTCCTCCCAATTTCACCTATTGTTCTCATAAAGGTAAATATAATCATCATAGTTCATAGTTTTTGCTTCACCCTCATAAATGGGTACTACTTGGAATGAAGTAAGGAATTAAATGCTGCTCTGTGTGTATTTCCTGTGCAAAGGTCTGGTGCGAATTGCGCTATAACTGTGCGGAGGGGCAGGCTGCACGTGTTGGTAGTTTGTGGTTGTGAACAACACTAACTTGATTGACACCCAATCAAAGCGGCCCCTCTCATTCCCTTTGAAATCGGCATAGGAGAGGCCTTGACATGGCGGAAGCAGAAACTGATTTGCTGGAGTCCGCACAGGAGATCGAATGCGCAAAGTGCATTTATGAGGAAATGCAATCAGACCTCCAGGGGCAGATGATGTGTAGTTGGCCAGGGTGATCACAGATCACTTGGAAACCACCTTCCACCCCAATAATAGGTGTGTATTAGCACCCTCACCCACACGAGATCACTTGGAAACCACCAATAATAGGTGTGTATTAGCACCCTCACCCACACCCGCATCCCCGTTGTGACATCACTAGGAGGAGGATTTTGAAAATATCACAAAGATGATAATAATAATAACAATGCCTTCAATAAATCGATTTCTACTGTGATTGAGAGGCTTTAATGCATGCTGTTGTCATATTTATAAAGGAAATACGATGACATCCACCACAGTTCCACGGAGCTCAGAATCTGCCTGCATGTGGATCATATATTCGTAAACAGCGTTAGTTCACCTGCATCACGACTTAGCCATGGTTCAGGCAAGCTTAACGTATAGAAGAGAAGAGAGCATTTCTGGATACCCGAAGATGCTTTACGGTATATCCAAAAGAGAAAAAATAACACTAAGAGGCGCCATGAATGGTAGAAAGGGGAGAGAGATCAACCACCACTTGGTAGATAGAAAAGAGTCAGAGGTGGAGCACAATAATCACAGCATGGAAGTCTGGCAGAGAGTTATCTACCTGAGCCATCAGGACAGACGCTGATGGGAGCTGGCTGATACAGGAGGAAAAGACGGTAACTGTCCCAGTCATTGAGATTTTACGACACCACGGCAAATGAAAGTCTGCAGTTTAAGGCTATAACTCAACAATTCAGTTGTCAAATAGGTCTCATCCTTTGCAGGTTTTCAGCAATTACTTATCTTCAAACATGCAGATATTTTGATACAAATGTTAAGTGGTCATACGTGTTACTCTAACCTTGATTCTTTTTGTTTTTGTTTCAGAAACACATAATAAGCCACCACAAAGCCATCAACTATCTTGTCAGTCACAGACAGCTGGAAAAAGCACACAAATATACACATGTGCCAACACATCATCGCAGCGCTTCAGGATAGAAACAGAGAGTGACAGTGATAGAATTTACTGCGATGCTATCAGCAAAGCAGTCATCACAGCTTTGGCAGGATTGCAAGGCCATCAGGAACCATCTCCCCGCTCTGATCAGTGTTTGCATCCTGACATCAGTTTGCGATGTTAACTGCAGGCCCTGAAAGGGGGCTATGAACCATGAGCAGCGATATCTGGCCACAAGGAATAGAAATCCATTTTCCTGCCTTGAGGAGGATGGGGGTGAATGACTATCAGTGGCCTCCTGGTCTGGTTGGGTGGTTGGGGTCTTAGTGGTGTGTCTGTCTCTCTCCCTCTTCTCGCCCCATGTGACTACCGCTCACTTGCTTTCCACCCCCTCTTGTTCTGAAGGTTAAAGGATTTGGAGCTGTGTTTTTAGACCGGATTGCTGTCCTGGCAAGGATTTACACTTTGACCGTACACGCGAGTAGTGCCACAACATGTGGACATGCAAACACACACACTTTCAGCCTCAAAGCTGAGCAAGAGTTCGTGGGGATTAGCAAGCAAAACCACATGATGATGGCCAAAGCAATTTTTTTCCCACTTATATGAAGCTAAATAATGACAAAAGAACAAATTGGAGGTGCTTGTACAAAGCTGCTTTTCACATAGCTAGATCCCTTCTTCTTCTCCAGTCTTCTGTAGCCCATCCTTCCTCTGGTCATGTCAAAATGTGCTATTATAGGGCTGTATTCTCCCGTTCGCATGCAAGTCTTTTTCCACGCACCCGGATTTGCCCACTTTCCCTCTATGCGCATTCTCCCGTCCAGACTTCTGACACAAACACCGCGCGTAACCTAGGAATTTGTGCACGACTACTAAAGTGGTGTGACTGACTAAAGTACATAAAGGAGCTTGGAGTTTGTCTGAGAATGTCATTGAAATACATTTGAAAATACAGATCAATAAAAGTAATTTAATCAGGATTCTGTCCAAAAGTTGTCCATGTTTGGAGGTCCATCAGTAAAAAAAGCGGGTGTGCATGCCGTTCTATAGTACAGCAGCGCCCAACATTCCGTGTTCCATAATCTGGGCGAGTCATTTTGATGTACATTATAGAAGCAAATAAATAAACAAAAATGAATGAATATCTAACTCATCACTGTGCCATTGCGATGACTGTAGTTGTTGAAATCGTGGAATAATGTAATCCCCCCCCTGCCCCGCCACAAAACCTCCACGGCCAACAACACAATCCACCAGCATATTTAAAGCAGAGAAGCCCCACCCAGAGGTGAAAAAAAAGTATTTTTCACCAATAAATATCACAACAGCAACATTATGATAACTGACTCTTTTACTGTCTCAGTTAAGTCTGTTTACTTCAGTTCCTCTACATTTGACAGCTTTTTGTAAATCACTAATGTGTGGCAAGGTGCAAACCACAACACCAATGACACTGTTCCTTAATAAACCACAACACACATCCCACTAAATACACTGCAAAGAAAAGATGTTTCATGTTCATTTTTTTTTTAATTCTCTCAAGTGAGTGTCATAACTGGGTATTATAGAAGCATCCCCGAAAGGCTCACTTGTCCACACACAAGGATGGGGTGAGGTTCACCAATTTGTGAAGCAATACATCAGCAAATAGTTCAACAATTCAAGTACAACATAAATTGCAAGGAATTTAGGGGTTTCATCATTTACAGTACGGTACGTAATATTATCAAAGATTCCGAGAATGCCATGCAATTGTCTGGTGACCATTTCAGGGCCCGTTTTAAGAGGGGACGTACACATTTTAGGGTTGCTCCACCCAGAGTGCATATTAGGGTGCAAAAATGACAAACCTACAAGGGCAGGAGAATACACACAGTCAGAAATGTGCATTTCTGACTTACATGGTCTATAGTGCATTGCAACATTTTAACCATCCATCCACTCATACATCCATCCATTCTCTGAACCGCTTATCCATTTGGGCGAGAGGCAGGGTGCACCCTGAAACGGTCGCCAGCCAATTGCAGGCATTGCAACATTTTCATGTTTAATAAATGCGATTCTTTTTTCTTATTGTCTTTCACCTCTGATTTGCCACATTTCTGTTGTGCTGACGAACCAGTTGAGACGCCCATACAGTTGAGCAAATTTGTGATGAATTATTGATAGATGATGGTTTCATCAAAGGGTTGTGGTTCCACAAGTCTTTCCGAACAGTGAATTTACGCAGAACTGACATTAATGCGGTCATGTCATCCAACCTTGTTTACAAATGGGAGCAAGTCCGTGGACCTTTTGCTTTCCATAACTGACATTCAGGTGCTGATGTGGCTGAAAGCATCAAAGGGTGAAGTCCATGTGTTTGAGTGTGCATGGTGGAACATTGTAACGGCTTTTTAAAAATGCATGAAGAGCACAACACATGAAGGAGAAAGAGAGAAAACTGTTGCCAGAAAGTCAGACTTTAGAAAACACAGTAAACAAGCGAGTGAGGGCAAAGAGAGCAGATCTGAAAGAAAAATGTTTGCACTTTGAGCCAACAAGGCAATTCCACCCGTGACTCCAAGGTGCCCAAAAAGAAATAAACCTGAGTTACCCATTTGCAGACTTTAGTTCAATATAAGGCAGAGGGCCGGGAGAGTTGCAGAGAGCATGACCAGTAAATACAATTATTTAAGAATGGTTGGGCTGAGGGCAAAGTGAGAAACTGTACAGATGTCCTCAGTTCATGACGCAGGCCCATAATGACTATGTCGGCATACCCTGGATTTGTACCCCAGAACTGAAAATGCCATAGTCTATCCCTAATCTTTGGCAATGAAGTAACACAGTAATACAGTAAATATTTGTATGAAAAACACTCAAAACAATAAAATGGAAAAAAGTATGGTCATAATTGAGCCAGCTTTCTTCTCCGCAAACGAGTGCATGGCGAGCCATTTGATAATGAAGATTGTATCTTTTTATAACCTGAATTTAATGTCATTTTCAAATTTCAAATCATGACAACATACAATATGTCCACTTCATCTTGCTTCTTGACCGCCCTGTGTTTTTCCACTCATTGAAAACCTGAAAAACAAACCTATTTTGAGTTAATTTGACTTGGGAGGCTTTGGAAATGCATGTGTAATCTTTTCATTTTTATTATTATTATGATTATTATTATTAATAAATGTACAGTCGAGCCACGGTTACTTCCAATTTGTCACCACCAGATTCACATATTTACAGATTTGTTCCAATTCCTGATGCATTTCATCCATCCCTCCATGCATGCATCCATCTGTCATGGAGTGGAGGGTGTTCCCTCCAGAGGCACACCTGTCATGAATAGCAATCAGTGGACTATTTCAGGACAGCAACTCCGAGTACTTGCTGTCAAATTATTCACCTTGCTCACGACTCCCATACCATGTGCTAATTTTCTAGATGCTGGTTCTTTCCTCTCTTGTTCATGCCATGGTTTTTGCTCATAGTGTAAGTAGTATTGAAGTTACTTTGTTCATAGTGCGGCGGCCCGGTGGTCGAGTGGTGAGCACATTGACATCACAGTGCAGAGGTCATGGGTTCAATCCCGGCTCTGGCCTTCCTGTGTGGAGTTTGCATGTTCTTCCCGTGCCTGCGTGGGTTTTCTCCAGGTACTCCGGTTTCTTCCCACATTCCAAAAACATGTACGGAAGGCTGATTGCACACTCTAAATTGTCCCTCGGTATGAGTGTGAGCGTGGATGGTTGTTTGTCTCTGTGTGTGCCCTGTGATTGGCTGGCAATCAGTTCAGGGTGCCCGAAAACAGCTAGGATAGCTTCTAGCATCCCCGCGACCCTTGTGAGGATAAGATGGATCGGAAATGGAAATGTTCATAGTGCCCATTTGGTGTTTATTATTGTGCGTGTAGTTTTTGTTCCCCCTACATGTTGAATCTGTTTATCAGCATAGTTGTTGTTTACATTTAGTGAATATATCACACGCAAAAAGTCACACAAGCCATAAATTTAAACATGTTAAGGACGTTGGCTGGTGATGAGGCCTGACAGGCCAGCTCCAATGAAAGTAAGTATCTGACTATGTTTTCATGACTGACTGCAAACAGGAAAAGTTAAGGAAGGGATGGAGGTGGGAAGGCAGATAAATAGTGGTGAATTAGAAAGAAAGTAGGTGAATGCCTCTTCAGATATACTATTCATATGGAGGGTAACAGATGGAAAATCATGCAGAAATAAACCAAAAACAAACTCATCTTTCTTTGATTTAGTGACGGAAATATGAAATGCAAATGGAGGCTGCGCTTCAGAGCAGACAATCTCAAAGTCAACGCATTACATTGCTTGTAGTTTACACCACATTACCATTACCACATTTTGTGAAAAAAAAAAAAAAAACGGTTTGCAGCTTACCAATTTGTGTTAAAATGTCAATTTCCTCGTGCTATGAAATACAAAGAAGTGAACTGCAAACTATCATCAGTCACTTTTTGGGTTTGGGGAAAAAAGCCTTCGTTGTTTGTACTTGTCCTTCATTAACCAAGTCCAGGTGTGCAGAAAAAAAAAAAGTCTGTCCCCACATATTAACTACTACTTGAACATGTTCGCTTTCTGTTGTGTGATTGTAATTGCAATATGTCTCCTAAGTCAGTTCCCTGCAGTACAACGTCGCTTTTGTTTTTACCCTGAAAGGAATTAATTCACATGGCGCGGCGCATCTAATGTCACAGATGAGGACGGCCCTGACCTGAAAGTGAACTCATCGGTCGAAATGAAGTTGTTCACTCAACTGTAGAAGACAAACCATACATGCAGCAGATTAATCAACCCCATCAGGTCGCATGCAATCAAGAGGTCTTCGACTGGGAAGCCCTCTCCCACTTTGACCCCGGGAGATGTTGGCTTCCCAAAGCAGGGTGCAAGAGTAAAGAGCGGGGCCATGATGTATAGATGGCATCATAAAATGCATGTCTTGCTGAATGTGAGCTTTTAGATCGGATTTTCATGCAAGTGGTTGCACTTCTTTAAAGTTTAGCATATGATTTTTGGATTTAAAGCGCAGGAGTAAAAAAAATGCAAATGCTGGATGTTTGAATGTGTTTTTGCGGTGTGTCTCTGCACATGTCCTTGACTGCACACATTGCCACAGTTAGGAAGGAAGAGCACACTTTAGTTATGCAAGCTCAGCACAGTATTAATAACGCATCACCACTGAATTGGAACCCGTGAAACAAATTCAAATCATCATGCTTAAGGCGGGTTTATTGGCACAATTCACCCCACAAATCAATTTAGGCGCACACAATATCAGCGGGTTTTGATATGCTACACAAACAATACAGGTAACTGCGCTTTTGAACTGCTTTCATTTTGCAGCCGACACAATTTAGAATTTCCGCACGCTGCTCATTTTTGTTTTACACTCAGGAACAAAGCGACTTTAGCTGAGAAATCTGCAGAGCCCATCAGAGCTTGCAAAACAGATGTCCCTTGCTTAACATGTGTCTTATCTCAATCGAGTTCTTTTGTACTGTGTAAACTAACCCCCAGTTCTTTAACTTGTGTCCAAGCTGGTTGGCAGAATGTTTAGGTAAGTCAATGTCGATATCATAGGCTGTGATGGGGCTTCAGAGGCAAGATGCTAAAACATACACATTGTGTTGCTGTCAAAGGAAGTTGATTTGTGTTTAGAAGTCTTTAGAATTTCCTGGGTATTGAAACTGGAAGCTTTTGTGTAAAACTTTGATAGGCGGAAGAGAATGGAATTTGATCCCATTATTTGCTGGCTTTGCACAAGCCTGACCATATGATTTTCTCCCCGCCTTCCGAATACAGCAAGCGGAAGGAAGCGTGAGGGGAAAGAAAAGAAACAAGAGGGAGAGCCTGCTTGATGCATGGCATTTGCACGCATTACAGTTTGCACTACTAATGTTTTGGAAAACAAAAATAGGGAAAAGTAGACGACTGCAAATGGCTGTACATGACTGGATTTTGTTTGAAAAGGATATGCATGCCGCTGAGGGAAGGTTCCTCGCTCTATAGCCAATTGGAAATGTTTATTCTCAGAGCATACAACTTCAAACACAAAAGCTGCTTCCCACATTCACTTATTCTTCCTGGCTTGACAATTGCCATAGATTACTGTCCAAAATGGATTAAAAATGCACGCCAAACAATTTATGTTACAGTTTACTTTTATATCAGTAATCATAAATATTTCAAAAAGTTATCATAAAATGCAAATACTGCCTTTAAGTGTAATGCTTACATTTATGTTGCTATGGTGGATTACATTGTTGTCAAATAATGACATTTCCCCAAACCTACGTGTTCAAAAAAGATGATTCATTCATTCCTTTAGGGGACACTCTTGTAAACATACTTAATTTGACTGTCTGTGTGTCATTTAACTTTGCAATCCTATCCTTTATTTTGACTCTGAACCACCGCAAAATGTAACCACAATCATGAAAAAAAATTGCCACAGTCCACGTCACTTGTTGTATTTCAGTAACGGCAGCTTGGGCGATGTGACAGGGTACACTTCAGCTCTCCATCCGGCAACCATCTCTTGCTGTGTTCTGTCATACACACCATTGTTGAGAGATTATCTCCACCTCACTGGGCAATGCATGTTGTAGCACAATTTCACATGTATAATTCATTGGGAAAATAACTTGTCAAGACTTAAAACAACGCAATACATTTTGTACTGGGCAACACTTTGCTTTTTACTCTCCAAATAATTTATTGTTTCCTCTACTCCCTCAGGCCTTGACTTGACCTCAAGCAGCTTCTAATTGGCTGTGCTACCACCTCATGCTCTGTGTTCACGGAGCCCTCTGGTCTTTAGTGTTACAATTAAATAGAAGTGGAGCAACCTGCTCTTTGTTGAGTGTGCATTCCTGAATAAAATTAGTGCCCCTGCTTTTATGAAACACCGACTCCGTTGTTGACTGCAAGCACGCAAGTCAGATGCATTAAGGCTCAGAGTTGAAGAAATTGACTTCACTACTGTGTATGTAATCATTGTTTGTGAAAGCTCGTCAACGTGATATCTGCTTGATATAATTGTTCTGTATTAATGTTATTTATATTTAATTACTGTAAAGTTGGGACTAAAAGCAACCCCCCTCCCCAGCTTCACTCCTTGGGGTTTAAACAAAGATGCTTCTCTTTCACACACCAAAATGCTGTTTGCTGTTCATTCATTTTTAAATGAGCTCCACGTTAAAAAAATTGATTGCTCATCTTTTCAAATCAAATCCGCACACATCGAACCATTTGGTTAGGTAATCAAATCTACTCAAATGTTCATGCTGAAAACATGACCAATGAAGTGGTCGTTGAAAAAGGCAATCAAGTTGCCAAAACTGTCAAGTTTTGTGTGATGGTAGAGGACCCATAAAGCAGGGAGGCCGGAGAAGCAGGGTGGACTGAACAAAACATATTAACAAGAAAAATACTTGCAGGACTATCCTGGGAAAAAAACAAACACAAATACACAAACAAAATCCTGAAACCATATTAAAACAAAGAAACAAACAAAACAAAAAGCCTATGACAGAATCAAAACATGACAGGAACACACAACATAACAGGAGCACAAAGATCCGAAGGAGACCGCCAGAACTCAGGGAACTAAATACAAGCAAAGTGACGAGCAACGAGAAACACCTGGACAAGACATAACAGAAATGGGGGTTGAGGGAGCTGATTGGTTCAACACAATTGACCCGCATAACGAGAACAGGTGAAGACAAAAAGGCCACATGAGGGAACAAAACCAAATGTAACCTAAACAAAAACATCACAAAAACAAAAGATTCTGAAGATTATTTTTGCTGTGCGTATTTTGTTGTGGCACAAGCAGTATTTTTGCTTCTGCGTAAAATGTTCCTCGCGTCCACTTGTGTGAACTTCCCTTAGTAAGGGTGGCAGTTTTTGTTTGCTCTCTTTTCTACCCTTCCTTATGTTATGATTTAGTTTGTCATGTAACGAGTTGTGTTCTTGCTTCAAGCTGCTTCGTTTATCACGCTAATTGTTAATTCAAAGTACCCACCTTTAAGGGTGGAATACCGGGAGTTCCTGGTTGCCTGGAACACACAGGCGTGGTAACCCAAGTCATCAGGGAGGCGAGAGAAGGCAGAGGGGATCTGGCGGTGCTATGGCTGGATCTCACTCACGCCTATGGCTCGATACCCCACAAGCTGGTAGGAGTGGCACTGGAGAGACACCATGTTCCCCAGAAGGTGAAACACCTCATTCTGGACTACTACAGCAAGTTCAGCTTGAGAGTCTCCTCTGGCGAGATGACATCTGACTGGCACCAGCTGGAAGTTGGCATAATCACTGGGTGCACAATCTCAGTAAGCCTCTTTGCGCTGGCAATGAATATGCTGGTCAAGGCAGCTGAACCAGAATGCAGAGGTCCCCTCAGCAAGTCTGGAGTGAGGCAACCTCCCATCAGAGCCTTCATGGATGACCTCACGGTGACAACAACAGCTGTACCAGGAGCCAGGTGGATCCTCCAGGGGTTGGAGCGCGTCATGGCGTGGGCACGCATGAGCTTCAAACCGGCAAAGTCCCGGTCCTTGGTTCTGAAGAAGGGGAAGGTCACAGACAGATTCCGCTTCAGCCTGGGAGTACATCAGATCCCATCAGTCACTGAGAAGCCAGTGAAGAGCCTTGGAAAGGTCTTCAACTGCAGTCTGAAGGATGCAGATTCCATCAAGGCAACCAGTGCTGACCTGGAGGGCTGGTTAAGGACAGTGGACAAGTCTGGGCTCCCTGGAAGATTCAAGGCCTGGGTCTACCAGCATGGGATCCTCCCAAGAATTCTCTGGCCTCTCCTCATCTATGAGGTCCCCATGACTGTGGTGGAAGGTTTTGAGCAGAAGGTGAGCAGCTATCTGCGAAGATGGCTGGGATTACCACGCAGCCTAAGTAGCATTGGGCTGTATGGGAACACCAACAAGCTCAGGCTCCCTTTCAGTTCAGTCAGAGAGGAGTTCATTGTGGCACGGGCACGGGAACACCTGCAGTACTCTGGATCCAGAGATGCCAAAGTGTCCGGGGCAGGGATCGTTG
>NW_017805583.1:503414-515062 GCF_001891065.2 Hippocampus comes
TTTTTTTACGACAACTGTCTTGTCCACGGCGTCTTTTATTCGTTCCACTGGGGTTTAGCAAGTGTGTTTATAAAGAGACGAAAATTGTTTGGGGACTATCCCCCACATTCTAGTTGAGATGGTATAACCCAAGTGGCAAAATGACGCTTGCTACTGTTGTTGCAGGTTGCCATTCGTTCTACTAAACCATTAGTCAAACGCCATCATGTCCCCTGGGAGGAGAGGATGGAGGAGGCCCATGAAAGAAAGAGGGAGAAGTACCAGGAGCTGGTGGAGGACTGTCGGAGGAACGGGTGGAAGACCAAGTGTATGCCAGTGGAGGTGGGCAGTCGGGGGTTTGCCAGCCACTCCCTGAGCAAAGCCTACAGCACACTAGGCATAACGGGTGCCAACCGTAGAAGGGCCATAGGCAACAACGTGGAGGCAGCAGAAAAAGCCTCCAGATGGCTCTGGTTGAAAAGGGGAGAGCAGTGGTTGTAGTGGGTGTAGCATGCCACTTGGACACAGGCCGAGGCTTGATCACCTCGGCCGGGTCGCCTGGATGAGGGTGTCTGTTGCAAGACCCGAAACACCCAGTGAGTCCAGGATACAACACTGATGATGTGTCCAAGCTTGTGCATCAGCAGATGTATTGTTAACTGAAACAACAACAACAACAAAAGTAACACAGCATGAGTTTTATTATCTTGAGCCTAACATACCAAGTCCACTGCCTAAATAAAGGATTATCTTATCTTATCTTATCTTATGACCCTTGTGAGGATAAAGCAGATCGGAAAATGTATGGATGGATTTGTAAAATAGTGTGTTGCTTATGAAATCTTCATGAATGCCTCTTTCGTGTATTCTCCGTCTGTGAACGGCTTCCCATATCTGACTATTTCCCAAGCGGCCACAAAACTTGCAATCGGTGGTTGAATTTTCAGACTTCACCCACAACTAACTATAGTCGCCATTACAGACCTCCTCTACATTTTTTTTCATCTCAACAGTATTTCTATAGCAACACTGCTACCGAGGGTACAGTGAGAGAAGATAACACAAGTGATACATGTTTTTCAGACAAAATAACATACACTTCTAATTTATTTTCCCAAGTCACGCAGAGCCGCAACGTAACGACTCCGGAGCCACGAGTTACCGACCCCTGCTGTAGACCACACGTCAGTACTTACAGTCACAGGTATATCTCTGTAAAAATAATTGGAACTGCTAGAGTTTAGCATGAGCTTGAGTTCAGTATGTTGTCGACTTTTTGACACCTTCCATGACCTCTACAAATGACCCACTACTGCCATTGTAAACGTCAAGGCATTGGCAAAATGCATGGATTGGACTTCAAAGAACGTTTGTTATGAAAAAGGCTCGGTCCTTTTTGAGTTGCTTTACATTTCCACAACATATGGAATATTACATGAACAAGTTCATGATTTGAGAGGAGACCCAGGTGTTCGTTTTTTGTTTGTTTGTTTTAACTGATCATTTGAAGGCGAGAAGAAAATTACACCTGGAAGAAAATGTTTCCACGCGATAAAATGGGAGAAAACTCAGTGGGCCAAATGAATTATCTTTGCTATTCTAAATCTATTGTTTTACGCACAAACTCATCAGTCACACTGCCATTGTGCTTTAACAAGAATAGCAGGGGGACATGGGAGGGGGTCTGCTCCAGCCTCTCCTACAGTGTAATTACATCAACAATAGTGTATTGCGTTATTAGGAGTGAAAATCATAGTTTAGTGGATGGGGGTGGCGAGACTTCACTGAGGCCTTTGTAATTCCCTTCATGACAGTTAAGCTTACAGCAATTAAGATGTTTAAGGATTTAGGCACTGAAAAAAATGGAGGAGAAGGATAAAAATGGGTGGTGGCTGAGGTTTGGGGAGGATCACAACCACATTTGAATGTTGATCATTCTTTTCATGTTTCTCATTTGGTACACACACACACACACACACACACACACACACACACACACACACACACACACACACCTTCTTCATCTCATTCTCCCGTCCCTCTTGAAGTCTCTTCAAGTCTCCATGAGACTGGGAGGATGAGAGAAGAGTTGATTGTTGCATTGCACTGATAAGCAAAAATGCTGCCGGAGCGTAAAAGAACTCTGTGGTGTGTGAGAGGGATAAACTATAATCTGCCACCGCACACTCAACTTGACTGCTAATATTTGCATTGGAAATCAGACGGACGTTATTCTAAGCTTTCCCCATTATACCCTGACGTGTGTGTGAAAGGTCTTCCCCTCCTTCATTAGAATATGGCCTCTCATGCATTGGAAAAATGCACATTTGGATGAGTGGAGGATGGGATGACAATTTACAGTATGAAGATGCGTTTTTTGGAATTATCTCCTTACAAGTGCACCAAGCTGAAAACACACACACACACACACACACACACACACACACACACACACACACACACACACACACACACACATACTCTCTCACCCTTATCACTCACTATGGATTTAGAGTGAATACCCATTTATAAGTGAAATGTTTATTGGACTAATCCTCCACCCCCGTCCCCCCCAACCAAATAATCTCCTTTCCCTTGTTTGCATTCATGATATTCCTATAATTTATGAGTATGGTTTAATTAAACCTCTCTAGTTCTTAAAGTCCTTTATTTGGATTTTAAGTTCGCTCTTTGCATCAGAGAAACCTCGTCGCCTGTTGGGAATTCAGAATGCCTTTTGTTGCTTTACTTTATGAATTATTTGAACACTTATTTTCTTCTTAATGTTCATCCGCCCCCAATAGATATTTTAATTAATCCGCATTTTTTTCCCATTTGATCAACTGTGTGTTGTGCAGGATTGATAAGAATGGCAATCAAATGCATTACTAAATCTAAGTGTTTCCATTCCTTCATTCATGTTCCTATTAGGGAGAAATTTGTGTATCCGTTGTGTATTTTTAGTGAGGAACTCACACTGCTGGCAACATGCATATTTGTTAACGTGATGAACATCACAGCTGAGGCTCAAGCTGAGCGTTAAATATTTGTGACATAAATATTTTGGTCATTTGTTCGTCATTTTCAGGCATACAACTCGGCAGCAATTCTCACATTTCCCCCTGCTAATGGCTTGATGTGAAAATGTACCCCTCTTTTTAATCACTGCTTACACCTGTCTTCACACTATCATTGTGCCTTTTTAATGGCCTAATGAGTACAGAAGAGTCAGTGTCTTTGGACCACACAGGCAGCTTCCTCCAAACCCTCTGTGCTGACATTCACTTCCTCTCTGGCAAAGCTCCTAATCGTTTTAATTCGATGCCTACAGGGGTATCCTTAATGTGTTGATGTAATGATATACATTGTATCTAATTATACAGTAGGAAGAGCAGGAGCATTTTGACTCCCTCAGCGGAAAGGGGAAAAAAAAGAGGCAGTGTAATAGTGTTCAAACACATTTGTAAAATTAAGTTGAAACTCAGTCTATGTAAATAGGTTGTATGGTCCCTGAGCAAAGCTAAATTGATTTGAAAGAAAAACAACTTTTTAAATGTTATTTTGAGAAAATATATTGCAGTTCATCCTTAGCAGGGACACACTTCTCTCTCTCTCTCTCACACACACCCCCACACACACACACACACACACACACACACACACACACACACACACACACACACACACACACACATTTCAATAATAGGCTCCAGAATAACTTTTTTTTTTACTGTGAGCACAGTAGCCGCTCAACTGAAATTTTAGGGATGCACATTGCTAATCGACATGCAAAATATTCACACTTTGATTGATTTTCACTATATTACTGATAAGCGGGCTGAGGTGTGGAGCAGAGGTTTGTCAGCAACAACAAACTATTCAGGAGCAAAGAGCACAAGTCGATTTATTATTATTATTTTTTTTTTTTTTTTACTTTTTATATATATATTTTTTTTATTTGATTTTTTATTTGATTTTTTTTACTTGCAGTGGCTCAAGTTTTAGAGGAAAAATACCAACATTGAGGGGCAGTCTAGAACACTGTATATTAAAGTATATTTTGGTATGTGTTTGGTCGATGTGCTCCCAAAAAAAATGGTTTCTTAAACTAAACTTTTGAAACAGAAACACTGTGACACCACTACTCTCTTGCTTTTATTGTGTTGCACACCTAATAAAGCAAAAAAGAAAAAAAAAGTAACACAATTTCCACTTTTTAATATCACATGATGGATTCGAAGAGCATCAGTACAGTTGCTGGCTTTGGATATCATTTAATCAAAGGATTTCTCATAATGTTATGTCATTTCGACTCATACAGGAGGGAAAGCTGTGTGAAATTGTGCAGATAATCAGCTAAATCCCTCAACACGAAAATGTAATTGCTCTAGAAATTAGCTGTACCTGAGGTCCATTTGTTTGGTCATGGCTAGTTTCATATACGGCAATGATCAGATATTACCACTAATTAGAACTGGGTCAGAGTTCCTGAAGGTCGTACGTTAATGTGTAGGATCATTGAAATGGTAATTATAAACAGATTAGAAAGTTATGGTGCTTTATGGGAGGCCATTTAGTAATTTAACCACAGGTTTTGGTGTAATAAAGGATTATCCACGAGCATGAGTAATTAAGCTCTCTCTTTCCCCAGTTTCCTTTTTTAATTGATTTCCTATATTATTCTGCCACGCGATTTTTTTGCGACAGTAGATGAACAATGCATTGAGACATATGGACATTTTTTTCACATTTACATAACTGTAATACAAATTATGTGTATCCATCAGGGAGATATTTTATATCATGTGATGCCTTGTAAAAATGTGTTAACCTTTCAAGAGGATGATTCCCCCACACCCCCCTTCTAATAAATGCAGCAGCATTTACTCAATTGTAGCCAAAGTTCAAATGTACCTGAACTCCCCCTGCCTGTTCCCCTTATCAGTAGAGAAAGTTCCTTTTAGAAGCAAACTGAAAACCGTTAATTCAGTGCTTCACCCGAGCCGAGCTTTCACAGAAGGGAAAACCACAAATGTCAGAGTACACGAGTACACGACCCACATGTTTTGCCACGCACACCCAACAGCAGTTGTAATACAAGAGAAAATACAAGATATACTGTTTTTTTTGGGGGGGGGGGGGCGTCGGGTGTGAACATTACTTTTAAATTATTCTATACATTGAATATTGTTTATACTGTGTAGTAAAATATACATTTGGAAGAAAAAGTAAGAAAGCCTTTGAAATCTGCAATTCTGCATCAATTTGTCATGGAATGTGGGCTGATCTTCATCTATATGTCACATCAATTAAGAAACACAGTCTAGTTAAACTAAAACCACACAAACAATTTCATAAATTTATTGGACACACCATGTAAAAACTCACAGTTGGGAAACTTCCAAGGTTATTTACTTCTGTACAAGTTAATCAATGGCAGGAGTCAGCCAAACTTTCAAAGCTCTCTTCTCAAGATGATTTGCCCAATGTGAACCATCCCTTGCATAAAATAGCTCACAGAAGTCCAATAATTGCATTAAGGTGGAGAGGGTTAAAGAACATCTCTAAAAGCCTTGATATTCATCAGTCCATGACAGCAGAGAAGAAAGTTAAATTCAGTTTCTACTCTTCATTTTGTCTCTTTGAGTTCATTTTGAGTCTAGAGTAATGGCATCACGCAATGTCAAAAAGCAAATGCTCCAATGTTGAGGCAGCAAAACTGCCCTGGTGTTTATTTTCAATCTTCACATGAAAAAGGACTGTGTGGTAATTTGTATGAATGGCTTTGGAGAATTTCGCATTGAGTTCTATCATTTCATTTCAAAATAATCTTTGATTTGGTTGCGCTTTCTTCTGCTTCTCATGCATCATATTTTTGTCTCTCTTCATCTTTCTGAGACCTAGGCCACAAGTTTTTAGATGTTTGAGCTGACTCAGTAGGTCAGGGTAGGAAAAGTGTTTTGCGTGTGTGCGTGTGTGTGCGTGCATGCATGTGTGTGAGGGAAAGAGACTGCTTCTATGCTGGATTTCTTTGTTGTTGTGTGTGTGTGTGTCTACACGCTCGTACCCGGAAGGTTTGAACCATGCTGCCTTTCTCCTCATGACGAAATTGTCATCAGAACATGAAAGGATCACTACATCAAATGGGACATTTAATTGTGCTTGTGTGCATCTAGAGAGCTGGTGTCATACGCACATGTCTATTTGTAGGCTTGAATTTGATGTCGTTTGTACTCTTTGACCCGTGTAAGTTGCGTTCCTTCAGTGGCGTGTCTATTGTGTGCTGATCCTGACTATCATGTCTAATGTACATCTCGCTGTTTGAGCACACAACAGAGAAGTCACACGAAGCCAAATGTTGACTCGTGGCTGCAAATTGCAGGTTGATCTAGGAAAGCAATCATCTACTATTTGTCAAATGAAAGCAAACATACCAAATAACAATTGGCGTAGGGTTAGGAGTGAAGGCGATGACTGTAGACAGCAGACATTCAGTGCTTTTAAATAGCAATGAACTGATGAATGATTGAAAAGATGGAATTTGTTTTCCAGAGATGCATTTAGGTTATAGTATTCGAGGAGCCGTCGCTTCAAGTCTCAATGTGACTTTCAAGAGCATTTGTTGGAAGTTAATCATTTACTCCTATCTTGGGTGCAGATGTATCCAGGAGAATAAATTTTGTTTTTCCACAACATTTGGTGTTTATTTTACAAAACCCTGATATATGTTTATGACCACCAAACTACAATGAATACAAACTGTCCCTACTGCATATGAGCACTATTCATTTTGAACGATTTTTAACACGGGAGGTCCGAGTACTGTGAGATGCAAAATCAGGGGATGCACTTTGCCAAACCAAATTCCTAATGATTTGATTTCAACTTTCTCGGACTTTCTTCAAATTGAGTTACTTTGAAATAGCTCATCTAAAGAGGTATCTGTCCAAATGTTTTTTTTAGCTCTTTCTTGGCCAGCAATTTTCCGCACTACTCAGCAAATATAAGATACTGCACAAGCAATAATTGGGAAAGTATTAATATATGGATGTCACAATTTCAGCATAACGTTGTGGTTTGTAATTTGCCATTTACTGTGTAAAATTACGTGATGATGTATTATTGTTCGTCTCACTAAATTCCTGAAGACTAGTTACAACATGCAATGCATTCTATAATCTATGTGGTCACAGTTCAGTGCGGAGTGTTCCTTTTCATGTACTGTCTGTCTTCAACTTAATTTGGTCCTATTAAATTTGGACTCTATTTTTTCTCAAATGTTATAGGCGACATGGTGACCAACTGGTTAGCATGACTGCCGCGCTTGTCACGTTGCGGACAAAGCGGAAGGGAACCCGCTTCGCTCGCAACCTAGGTGATCTAAAGGATTCCCGAAACAGCAGACAACAACAAGAACTACGTATGAAAATAAGATTTATTTAACAAAAACCGCACCGCAAAAACGAGACAACAGAAAACGCTGGCAAAAACGAGTACCAGGAAAGGCACGAAAAAACCGAATAACAAAAAACGCTCGCACGAAGGCAAGGAGAAAAACAATCTATGAAATTTACATGTTCTCCTCATGCTTGTTTGGGTTTTCTCTGGGTATTCCAGTTTCCTCCCACATTTCAAAAACATCTATATTGGGTTAATTGAAGCCTTTAAAATTTAGAGTCTAAATTCTTCATACGGATGAATGTGAGGACAAGCGGTTGAACCTAGAATGCTTGTTGCTTTCATTTGATCAAATGTCCAGAAATGTTGAACAATGTTGAAATTGCAATCCGAAAATATAACTATATTAACATTATTTTAAAATTATGTTTTTAAAATGTCCATCTTTGCTAAACTGTCTGCACTCTAGGCTCAATGCATCTTTGTGATCATTTGACCCTTCCCTTTGCCTACGCAGAGCTTTGTCTGCTTGTCAGTGTGTCTGTCCAAAACAAAAACAGACAAGCCTGTGCATCTCTGATCACACCCCTCCTTCAACCATCCGCCCACCCACCAGTTCTGCCAAGGCGAGATTAAACAACAAAGTGGCTCGATTAATCCATTTGAAGTGATGTGGCATTAGGGCTCATGAAGAGATGCGCTAACAAACACGACGGCACAGCTGTGTGGGCTGCAGATAGAAACAGGGGGAGGGAAATTAATTGACCTCCATCATTGCAATTAAAAACAAAGAGAGTTGAAAACAAAACAAAACATGGACTTCAGCCTGTGAAACAACACGCAATTGCTTGGGAGAAGAGGTGGAAAAGGAAAGGGAGTTAGTTTGAGATAAGGTTGATAGGCTGAGGCTTGACATGCTTCATGCATGCTTGAAGCATGTCGGCATGAGGATGTCTTCTTGCTAAATAATACAGGGATAAACACGACCTGATAAACAGCATCGGTTAGTCGTTGAAATGGATATTTTGACAGTATGTATATGTTTTTGTCAAATGAATATTTATTTGGGAGTGGGTTTATATTGGGTTGTGACATATATCCGATGCGCTCAAATGGCCAAAAGTTGGGAGTTCAGTGCATTGATGAAGTAAATCTCAACAGTGCTTGGGGATCTGAACTGACACCTTTCAAGTGATCATTCTCAGACAATGTATCATAATTTCTCTTAACACTCATGAAAACAGAACGTCTAAAACGAGGGGTTATTATGCATTGACTTCAGGAAAAATGTATGGAGATGCACTTTTGGAGAACGCCTTCAAAAAGTGTCCTTCGCAAGCGAGGTGCCATATTCCACTCTGCCATCTGTTTTGCTCCCTTCGATGTGAACCATGTGGTGAACCTGGTCAATTGGCCCTCTCTTCACACCCATAGATAAATTGATTGGTCCATGTTTATCTATAAAACACTCATTGGCACGACCCCACCTATCTTTGCTCTCTGCTTGCCATTCATACTATCACCACCACACACTACCTTGCAGCAGTTGGGAACCTCTTCGTTCCCAAAGTCGGAACTACTTTTGGTCAAGCTTCTATTCCATTTTCTTCCTCAAACGGCAGGAACACCCCGCAACAAATAATAAAACTCACCTCATTCCTCTCAACATCATTGTTGAAAAGATTTGTAAGCAATAGTCTACATCAGTGGTCCCCAAACTACGGCCCGCGGGCCGGATCCGGCCCGCCTCCGCATTTGGTCCGGCCCCCTGAAAATACCACAGAGTATTTTGATTTATTTTTCATCGATGTGGATTTGTCTTTGATCATAAAGTTGGGCTTTTGCAATAAAATGTTCCTTAGTTCTGAACCGTTTTCATTATTAACTATTAATTAGCAACTATTTCATAAACACAGATACAATAAGGTGACATTTGGTGCATCTTTCTGTGCCGTTATCTGGCAACGCCAGAAAAAAAAAATCCGAAACCGGCCCCTCTCTCAGAGAACGGGATCATGGCGAAAAGGTTCGGTAAGAGAAAAATAGAATGCAGGGTATTTAACCCAAAGTGGACAAACGATGTTTTTGTTTTTGTTTCTTTCAGCGCAAAGAAACGTCTGTCAGTCTCATCTGTCAAGAGGCGGCTTCATTTTGTGTGGGTTTCTGGAAAACAATCCATTTTTACATTTCCGTACTCTTGCGGTCACCCTTTTTCTGTTCCAGACTGACCCCGGCCCCCCCATCACAGAAGCGAAAGCTTATGCGGCCCTCACAGGAAAAAGTTTGGGGACCGCTGGTCTACATGATTGATGCACCTGTATTGAGCCTGCATTGAACCTTCTATTCACCAAGTGCTATGATGTAATGTTTTATGACATTGTAGTATTCGTTGTCTAGTCTTCATCTTATTTGCCTTTATTTTGCTTGATTTTCTCTGTTCTATGCTGCCAGGGCGGCATTGCAAGTAAGAATGTGTTCTCACTTGCCTTCGCTGGTCAAATGAAGGTTGAATAGATAACTGTAGGCGACTGGTTAGTGCGTCACCTCACAGTGCAGAGGTCGTGGGTTCGATCCCGGCTGCGGCCTTCCTTTGTGGAGTTTGCATGTTCTCCCCGTTCTTGCGTGGGTTTTCTCCCAGTACTCCGGTTTCCTCCCAGGTTCCAAAAACATGCATGGTAGGCTGATTGAACACTCTAAATTGCCCCTTGGTGTGAATGTGAGCGCGGACGGTTGTTCGTTTCTGTGTGCCCTGCGATTGGCTGGCTACTAGTTCGGGGTGTCCCCCGCCTACTGCCCAAAGACAGCTGGAATAGGCTCCAGAACCCCCCGCAACCCTTGTGAGGATGAAGCGGATCACAAAATGGATGGATGGATATCTGTATATTAAAAAAAAAAGAATTATTATTATAATTTTTAAAAAATTAATCTGTCAAATGTTACTACATTTCTGGAATAATGGTCAAAAGCCATGTGCATCACGACTAACACAATAACCATAATTTAGGAACAATGGGCCTCATTCACCAACGGTTTATACGAACAAATTCATTCTTCTGTTATAATTGCATACATTTCAGGAAGACACTCACAAATGTACTGTATGTTGTTTTAAGAACACTGCATAATATTAAATATGCCATGATATTTGATGAAATTCTACATCTGAATGAAAAGTAATATATATTTATATTTTTTGCATTTCTCTTTATTTTTGGATTCATCTCTCAATCATAATACAGTATATCACACTCTTATAACTGCGGATATCGTGCTTTCCACAAAGCAGCACACCTTTTAGCATTTGTGTGACGAGGTTGGCACCGAGCAAATTCAGTGTGCAGCCATTTATTATTTCAGCACTTAAAAACAGACAACCCTAATAGGTCCCCAGTGGAAGGTATGTCTGTGTGTGTGCATATGTGCAAGTGGGTGGATGGGGACATGGAATGGGTAACCAACAATGGTAAAAGAAGGGAGAAAAATGAAAAGGGGTTAATTTGCTTTGGCTCAGGTGAGGTAATTATTCCTTTCCCACAGTTCATTGCACACCCATAATGATTATTAACAAGCTTAAAGTACTTGAGGAGCACTGGGAGCTTGTGGCTAACAACATGAAGCCCAGTGAAGAAGAGAAAGAGGGAGAGAAAGGGGGTATGATGGCAGGATGGAAGACGAGAAAAGGCAGGATGGGAAATCATTATGCAAATAAGTCTGGTCTTAATCACACGGTGCCCATGATAATCTGCTGGGAGGAACCCAGGTTACGTGGGTCGCCGGTTTGTTCAACAAAGGCAGGCATTTTTGGGTTTTGTTTCTCACTCTTATCATATTCAGCAATTTTCTTGATTACTCATTCGTGAAGCAGCTTCAAGATTCAGGCTCAAGGGAGTGAAAAGTATATTGTTTATGAGTATGGCTCCAGTGTGAATAAATGTGAAGTTAACCCCACCCACCCCCACCCCCCAAAACTGTCATCCCCTCACCCCACCACCTTCTCCTTCTGTGTTTAAGAATCACAACCGTTCAAAACGGAAACATAAACATTCTGCAAATTTCTAAAGAAAAAGAATGAAAAAAATACATTACATCAATGCTTAGTGGTTGTAATAAGAATCTTAGCCGAAATGCTGTGGCATCACAGTTTTAAGGTTCTTTGAATGGTATTTTTTTGCTTGCGAATGGAATTAGCAGTCAACCTTCTCTCTCTCTCTCTCTCTCTCTCTCTCTCTCTCTCTCTCTCTCTCTCTCTCTCTCTCTCTCTCTCTCTATGA